>NC_138244.1:15270870-15553370 GCF_964197995.2 Scardinius erythrophthalmus
TTACCTGTTGACCACTCCGATCAGTCCTAGTTTGACAGGAATAACTCTGCCCATTAGTACATCCATTGCATCAGTACCGGCATCCATCAGATCTAGTTTAGTCACCACAGCCAATGTTCTGCGACCTGACAGTAGGAGAAAAATAAAAATGCTGTGTTTCGAAAAATCTGCATCGCACAGCTATGCGGAGTAACATCACATCACACAAAGTGAAAGATACAGATATTATGTGCAAAAATAATGCACAAGTAGAGTAAAATAAACGTAAATATGCTGACCATCTGTGTCCACCTCACGGGCCACTTTCAGCGCTTCAGAGGTGGCCATGTCTGTGTTCGCTGCAGTGACAGCTAAAATAATGCAGTTGGGATTACTGATGTATTTTAGGATCAGTTCACGGATCTGCAGCTCGATATCTTTGGGCTGGTCTCCCACTGGGACCTGAACATGAATATATCAGTGTCAGCGTCAAAAAATCATCCACAAACAGAATACTCAAACAGGCCAAGCTGAGCTTGAATAAAACACCTTTGTGATGCCAGGCAGATCCACCAGCGTGAGATTGACAACATGTGGTGAGAAGATTTTCAGGTGTATTGGCTCATCACTAATCCCCTGTTAAACAATAACACAGGATACATTTATAAGACCCTCGACATTCTGTATTAGTCAAAATGCAGAGCTTAATGCCAATAGAAACAACATTACATTTCAAAAGTTTCAGGTCAGTAAGATATTTTTGATAGAAGTCTCTTATGCTCAACAAGGCTACATTTGTTTGATCAAAAATACAGTAATATTGTGAAATAATAGTACAATTTAAAATAACTGTTTTCTATTTCTATATGTATTTTAAAAAGTAATTTATTCCTGTGATGGCAAAGCTAAATTTTCAGCATCATTACTCCAGTGTTCAGTGTCACATGATCTTTCAGAAATCATTATAGTAAGCTGATTTTCAGCACAAGAAATATTTCTTATTATTATCAATGTTGAAAACAGTTGTGCTGCTTAATATTTTTGTGGAAACCATGATACATTTTTTTCAGGATTCTTTAACGAATAGAAAGTTTAATTTTTGGAATTAGAAACCTTTTGTAACATTATAAGTGTATTCAATGTTTCCTTGGTGAAAAAAATAATAATACTAACTTGCTGACCACAAAATGTTAAATGGTAGTGTACATACACGGTTAAAAACAACCCATCATCTGATGTAGTTCCTTCAAGGACTCTTCCATACCTTGTTATTGCCAGAAATTCTTTCCGTTTCATTTTCGATTTCTTGCCTGATTTCATCAAAATCTGTGTAGACCTAAAAGGCAGAGACACAATTTAACAATCATGATATCTCACTTCACAGAGACTTAAATCAAACTTCTATAACAGTAAAGAGAATGAGAAACACACCAGGGAATGGCATTAATGTAACATAAGGTGAATACAAAGCATGTGTCTGACACAAGACCACACTGCAGTATTCTCTCCTGTGATCATTTGGACCAACACGCTCTTGAGGTTCATGAATTAAAGGACTTGTTCTTCAACTGTCAAACAATCAAACAAACTCTCTGCGCTGTTGTTTGTAGCACATAAAGGTGTCTGACGACCAGAATGCCTGAATAAACCAACATTGTGCAGCGTCTCTTTGATATAACAACTTTTCCACTTGGACTTACTCAAATGTGAGGTGTTGGATAATCCCAATTTAAACATGTGTCTTGAGAAATTGGGTCTTATTCAATAACTGTGCATATGGACAAATTTGTGTGCGATTATCCTAGTATGAACGCTTTCATGGATATTAACTTTCATGCAGTGTGTAATGTAGAAGTAAAAGTCTGCAAAGTTTCAAAGTGCACATCGAATGGAAATAACGGATTCTGAACTGCCTGAAACCAGTCTTACTTCCTGCACAAACCCACATAGGCTTGTAACAAACTCGCTTAATGCCATTCCTTTTTATTGGCTGCCCATTAACAATTTCTACTTTGACTCGTCCTCAAACACTGTAGTTGTAGCTGAGGCGTGGAAGAGTTTGGTTCGAGTCGTCGACATGTCGAGCAGACGCTGTTTTCTGTGCTGCGAAAGCAAATCCACTTTACATGCACTTCAAAAGAAAGAGGGCTGGAATTGATACAGTAAAATCGATGCCATTGTTACTGTTCATATCACTGTGTACACAAATGCTAAGGAAGCCTCCGGAACTGAAATTCAGATAATAGCGGGTTTGTTTGCAAGCGTTAGATCAATCACAACATACTGGGCCATCTGGCCAATCAGAGCAGAGTAGGCTATCATAAAGGAATGGTTTAGAGAGACTGAATCCTGCCAAAACATTTCAGACATTGTGAGAAAAGAGAAAATGTAAATGTTTTTTGAACCTGGATGAATGTAAAACCGTTGTAGGAGACCTTCTCTGAACAAAATTAGGAGTAAGCGTAATAGGGGCACTTTAACAACTTTTGTAGTAAAATTTATTATAAAATTACAAAGATGATTGCTGAAACCTGAAACCACCTGTGCACAAAAATCACATAGTCTTGGTGGACTTATAATCATGTTAAGATAAAATTTTATACATGTGTATTTAATCTTAAATATGCATATGCACAACTGGCAAATAATAGCATAAGAACAAGAAGTTCATGAGAAGTTGTCCTGTGCGTATAATTACTAATCCAAGCAACATTTAGTCAGTGAGAACAATTATTTTTTTAGAACTGTTCATAATGGACTCCTAAAAATGTTAAAAGAGCCACACACATTTGACCTTAGCTGCTGCTGATTGTGAATGCTTTGTCCAAACATCTATTGTGCTGCTTTCCATACCTTGTTTTTGGTGTGTAGAAACTTCCCCCACTCTTCTCCATCCACTCCTGTGGGAAAAATGTTGACGACACAATTTAAACTTTCACTTTCTTCAAAGTTGCCAAGTAGGAAAGGCTTTTGTTCCACATCAATATATCATTTCTATTTTTTAAAGCAACATGACAGCAAATTAAACAAAAACTGCTACAAAACAAAGGCAAAGTGCAGTGCATTGTGGGTAGCACAGCCTACCTAGCTCAAACTAAAACACTCTATTCTAATAAAGACTTTGACTCTTCACAACAAAGTGACATTTAAAATAAATAGTAAATGATGACTGTTAGATTTTAGTGAGTAAACTGACGTTTTGCAGTGTGATATGGTTTATATACCTTTTTCACTAATTGCAGTGTGTGTGTGTCTGTGTGTGTGTTCACGACTCACTGCTCCTAATGTGTGTGCACTATCATGGATGGGTTAAATGCAGAGGACAAATTCCGAGTATGGGTTACCATACTTAGCCTTCACGTCATGTCACTGTCACTTTTAAGACCCAAATAGTTCATACTCGCCACTTCAATCTGAAACCGAAACTAGATTGTACTCTACATTCCTGGTTTTCAAACCTGTCCTGAAGAACTGCACCCAGCACTGGACATTTTGTATGTCTCATTTATGTGATTTCGGAAATCCTTTAAGATCATTACAAACCGTAGATCTAATAAACATGGGTACGACATGTATGTCGGACCTCAGTGATGCTGCGTTCCAGACAAGATTGGACATGGGAATATCCCACATAAAACGTCCCACTTCAGACCTCAGTGATACTTTGTTCCAGGCGAGGTTGGATGTGGGAATATCCCAAATTAAGGTCCCACTTCAGACTCAGCAAGCTCCAGGCAATCAGACATCACATTCACATGTTGACCACATGATGTTGCCACGACACAAAGAGAGTATATTGTTTTTTTGTGTCAATTATGGCAAAAACAGAATAAAAAGAACACAAAATCGCTTTGAAAACAACAGATGAAAAGCAAAAACGAAGGAATTATTACATAAACTTAATGTCTAAAGTTAATGTTAATGTTTTTAGGTTTATGCTCATTAGAAGCAGGACTTGCTGACATCTTGGGGTTTGGGTTGATCGATGATGTACCCCCGGTTTCATAGGTTGAATGTCCGACTGCCAGACGTTATTTCCAAATTCCGAACTGTCTGGAATGCAGCGTTAGTATAGAAGAATAAATCGTCATCAGAATGCACTAGTGGTAAATAGATAGAGCAAGATGAACTACACTTTGGAAATTGTTTTTTTATGTGTGCTGAAAAAAAGAAGAAGCGAAAGAGGAGAATTGGGAAAAGAGGCCAACTTGGCATGCCAATTTTACAAATGGAGCTCGGGGTGAGTAGTTTTAAGTTTTAGCGCCATGACGCGATGATCAATACGCCATTTCATGTTGCATTTTTATTGGCTAGTCAGAAGATGTAGGTCGTAGCAGCAAACATACTGTGAGATGATCATGCTAAATTTCTGACACTGTCAGAAAATTATCGTAGGCTATCTTTGGTCGCAAGACCCTGCCAACGGCCGTCTTTGAACCTCTCTCCCTGTACGACGTAGGACCACCGTTTAGGAGCCACGACCACCGAAATCACCACGATTGGTCATCTTTCGTCCGGGACAGCCCAAAATCATACAATGGGTCATTACCTGACACACCCACTTCAGGTTTTGCAGTCTCAACTCGTTAGCAGATGAGTTGAGTCAGGTGAATTAGACGAGGGAGTGCTCCAGGAAAGGTTTGAAAACCACTGGTTTAAGCTAAGCTAATGGAATAGCTGGAAGTGCTCCAAGAAGAAATAATGGAAGCAGGATGGGAAAAAACACAAAGCTGCTAAACACAAGCAAAAGGGTAAGAAACAAGGAAAAGGAGACCTTTGTAAAGGCGCTCATTTTTCCAGGAATTGGGCTCTGTGTTTAAAGAGAGATGACAGAGTGTTAGCCTGCAGCAGTGCAGTCTTTATAGGACTCTAGTGTAGCCTAATCCACACAAATGCAGACATGCCCATGCTAAAAGCTTCATCTGAAATAAATAGCAGGTTCTTACGGACTGGATTCTATGTGTATTGAAAGTTCACAGTTTATTTAAAGAAACAGCACACATGGATAAACTGGCTCGGATCACTATAACGACCTAACAAGTACCCGACACCACAGCACCGCCATTGATTGAGCAACCGAATTAGAAACAAAGTAGCACCTAAATCACACAAACCAACACTGGAGGTCATTAATTCAATCATGCTTTAGAAAAAAAAAAGTACATACCATTCTCTTCGCTGGATTTTCTTCTGTCCTCCGGGTCTACGTTGACCAGCTGGAGGATGAGGGGCCTGCGGGTGACGATGCCCGTCCCGCGGGGCAGAAGGTCTCTGCCAACCAAACTCTCCAGCACAGAGCTTTTCCCGCTGCTCTGGAAATCAGATGCACCACACAAAATACAAATAAATCTGGACTGTCAATTACTGAACATTTACTTCTTAAAAACATGTTTCGAACCGTAATTAAAAGTTCACTTCCTGAACAAACTTGTACCTAAACAGCTTAATCTAATAGACCTTATGTCGCTCCGCCCCTTTTCAGAGGTGCACTCATTGTGTTCCGTCTTCCGGTTTGTATTTCCACCGCATGAAAGTAAGATCTTACGGATTTATGAACGAACGGTTCACTTTTAAATCTTCCTGGTCTACTGATATTTATTATGACATTTGCTTGAAACATCACAATGTTCATGATAACCACTTCACCAGCTAATTACTCTTTGATAGCGATGCCACATAAATATGCAGAACTTCTGCAAAAACGGAAGTTCAAAGTCAAATTGTGAAGATGGCTGCGCGCTGGTTTCTCAGGTGCACACGGTCTATAAAGGCTACTGTATCATACATGAATTTCTAAGGCGTCTAAATGATCAACATCCTGAAAAACCTGTTGCACACAATCTACTACATTCCTATTGTCGTCTGATTGATAGTTCATACTTTTCAGCAAGTAAAATTCATTCTAAAAACCACCTTCAAATCTTTCCTGATTTTTATAAAGAAAACGCAAGAATGACTTTTATATTGTTAGAAATAGTTCAAGATGCTCATCACTGTATTGAATTGCATTATACGTTTTGCCCCATAATAAAAACTACAGAGCTTTAATCATCAAACTAAGCATTTAAATATCTTAATATTAAGATATATTATTGGGAGATATAGAGTGACAAATGATATTTATACACATTTTATGCAAGTAATCTTATAAAGCTATTAGAATTTCATCCTACTTTTTTGCCATATAATTAACATCTACACCAAACTGCATATTTGTTCTCAGTTTGGGCCTCTGAAAAAAAGTGTGAGCTCTATATTCTCAACATATTATACTATATGAGCCATAAACGTATGTAAAACACACATGCAAACCTTTTTTCCAGATTTATTTTATATTTTGTCCAAATGTTCAAAAATAAAACATTGGGTCCAAAATTTTCTTTCATTATATGGCCCAAAACAGCTGAAGTATGACATTTGAAATCTTTACTTATGGGAACCACAGACCATTTGAGGCAATCGTATGTAGTTTGAACTAACAAAAACAATAAACTATTGTTAAAATCTGAGGGAAATAGCCTGTGTGGAAACCTTTTCTGACTATTATTTAATAAGTTAGGCTAGTTTACAGAGACAACAACACTTTCTTGGGCACCCAGACAGCCATATCCTCTTAAGCGGTCAGTGAAAGTCTCTGCTTTAAGACTCTTTAAACTTATTATACCTGAAGTGTGTGAGGCAGATGGTAAGAAACTCTTCTACTTGATGAGTCAGTCTCTGGTGTACTTACATTAAAGCTCCATATTACTATACCACTATTTATCAAGTATGCAGTATTTTCCACCATGAAATGACGCAGATGTCTATTGTAACGTCAAAGGATACGATCCACAATCCTTTTCACCTTAGTATCAATCTGCCCATTTTGTCCTTGTTATAAAGTGAGTCTTGTCTTGCAGCTGCTCAGTCCAAACATGCAGCCTGAACTGTCAAGTTCAGACCGACCATGGCGCATCTCATCATGTGTTAGCAAGTGTAATGAGACCAGCACAGCTCTATGATTCACTTTATGATATTGCTCATGCTGTTAAAACATAAACACATTCCTAACAGTAGAAATTTTCACATAATATACGTGAGAGGTAAATTATTCAAATACGAAATAGGAAACATGCGAGTGCATACGTTAGCACGCTAGTTAGCTGGATAGCGCAGATAACATTATTGGAAAGCTAGTTAAAGATTTTAATTGTCAGGATATTTAAAAAGACATTCAATTATTTGTCGTTGATCTTGCCATATATAAACAATGTCGCAGAAAAAAAAAAAAACGTAGCTAATAATAGGTTGTGTCCAAAATAAGTGAACTGCATAGATATGGGCTTCATAGGTGCCCTCGAACTTTCGATTCGATTCACAAATGCAGTCTAGGTGGGTAACGTTAACTCACTAGGTTTGGAAACACCGCCATAAACCTGTATCAGCCTGAATGGAAACCGCAACTACAAAATTACCTGCGTTCCCACCACTGCAATCTGAGGCAGCTGGATAATATCCGCCCCGACTGTGTTAAAAACATCCTGGAGTTTGTTAATGACAGGAATAAGAGCCTCCATCGCGTTGACGATCTCTTCCACTGTCAAAATGAGTGGCTAAAGCGACTGCCGCGGCTAAACACGGCACAAAGTCATCCAATGTCCCTCACTGTGACACCATGAACCAACCCGGCCGCGGAAAAACTGCGCGCTGATGGTGCATTGTGGGACTTGTAGTTTTAGGCGGCACAACAGCTGGTGACCCACTTTTGAATTTTCTGGAAATAAACTACATTACCAAGCATTGTTCTGAGTGGATGCGACAAAGCAACCGTAACTATGGGGTGCAACAAAAATATTTTGGAGCATAGAGGAAAACATGTTTTTGGGAAGGTAGCTCAAGTAACAATATTACATAAATTATCACACATGTAGCCACGTGGTGTTATTAATATGGTTATCTGACAGCACAACACATCTATTTTTTAATAGGCTATATACACACCAAGATAAATGTTCATTAATAATACACACATTTTTACAAACGTGAACTGGATAAATTATTAACAGTTAAATACAAAATGTAAAAATGGCAGAATATAAAAAAATAAATAGTAAGAAAAGAATGCCACTTAAATTATCAATATCTTATCTTAATTAATAGTATATGATCTAAAGCGCCTTTTGCTTGTTTACATATATACAAAACACTTTTAAGTCTTTTATAAAAATAAAAATAAATGGGTTCGGAGCAAACCATATCAATGTAAGTTTATCAGACTTCTCCAATAATATTAATTGTATAACATGCCTTTTTCTTGTTCTATCCCATGGCCATTGAAATATATGACAAATTCTATGTATGACAGAAACTACATATGTATATTGCAATAAATTTTATATCAGTTCAAGTTTACTGAGGGTACTAAAATGCTCCTGTATCGCAACTGCACAGCAATTAATGCGTTTTATAAAAATCCTAAAGAAAAGGGTCCTCAAACAAATCATTTTGAACACGATTTATTGTTAACCCAAGTAGACATACATCTGGGTTCAAATAGGCTATTTAAGATTTACATTTCATCCATAGGATTAAAATAAAGAAAGTGCCAGATGAGTCTACCGAGACTCTGAACATAACAACTATGTCAGCGGGTAACAGTTAAACCAACAGGACAGCTGCCTTTAAATATTGCACATGGGATCATTCAACACAACAGGTCACAGGTGATGTCATACAGGAACGCAGCTGGGTTATACATCGTATTTACAACAAAAAAAACATTGTCAGGCAAATGCTAAGTTGGTACATTCCCCTTGTTTCTTTTTAGGGGTTACACTGCCATATAAAAAGAAACAATCAATGCTTATGTTTTGTTACAAACATATCAAAAGTTCAGCCAAAATACACTTTGGCTTAGAGAACAATGTCAGACTTGTACTTTGCTAAAGCAAAAGCGGTTTACAAACCCAACCGGATAACTGATGTACATGACAAAAACAGAGACTTGCTTTCTCTCAGCCATGCAAACTATAATACACATGAGGTCATAAAAGTGCTCCAATCTGATCACAATAAACTCAATATAACACAATGAGTGGGAAAGGCACCTCTCTAACTAATAAGTGTGAGTTTGAAAGAAACTACTAAAACTATATCATTCACAGCAATGCAGCAAACATTTGTTTAGCTTCACATAAAAATAAAAGAGCATTCATTAAGATGTAAACCCCAAATATTCATATTATGAGTGTTCAGCACCAAAACAACAAAATATACAACCTTGGATAAGTAGAGAAGCTAATGGAAGAGGTAAATGGTCTGTCATGATGATTCAGGATTTCTGCACATTCATTCTTTCACTATAACAGGGGAGTTTAGTAGCTAACCAACAACTTGCAAATAACAACTTGTTTCATATAGTCAAGAAAGTGTGATTTCAACATAAATGCACACTATTATTAGAGCGTCCTCAAATAGTTTCTCATCAATACACCTTTTTTTAATGTTTTGGTGCTGCAGGGATGAAAACAAACTCATAAAAAGCCTAAACCTAGACTTCGAGGCTATTAAGAAGATGTAGTGTCAATTGTAGATATCAACTGAAACTCCAAATGCATCTTAAATAACGGATCAGTCACTGGTAAAATCAAACCCCAATCATCATCACAGCAGCAAATTAATAACTCAATCTAAATCAGACATAAAAACACACAAGTGTGATGGTCCGAGCTGATGTTCAGGACGAGGTGCAGTCCGTGTACGTGGTGACCATGTTTCCTCTCCGCTGGGTCACCGTTCTGCAGTGTTGTTTGGTTGTGCCCTGAAACCTGCTCTCTGTTCTTTTTATGTGTCTGTCAAATGTAAACATCTTCTCCATATCTTCAAAGATGTCCTCGAAGGCTCCGGTACCAAAAGCGCCCTGGAAGTGTCTCTTGTGGCGGTTGTGTGCTTGCTGGTGGGCCTTTAAGTGCTCGTCAAAGTGCCGTTTTTGGCGAGCGTGCCTGTTTTGGCTATAGATGTCAGAGTCTCTGAACATGTCATTGAAGTTGAAATCAAAGGAATGATGAAAACGCTGCCCTCCATTCATGTCTTCACTGCTGAACGCATTGTCTCCGAGCTGGTCATACTCTCGCCGCCTTTTCTCATCCGACAGGGTTTCATATGCTGCAGAACGAGTTTTCAAAAATGATGCATGACCAAGTCAGCAATGAGAAGAATCTTTGCTTATAAACATGCTATTTAATTGTAGATCACTATATTAAGAAGTAGTTAATCAAGCAGAATACATTACACCAACAGTTTGGAAAAATTAAGAGTTTTTGATGGAAGTCTCTTATGCTCACCAAGGCTGCATTTATTTGATCAAAAATACTGTGATATTGTGAAATATTATTACAATTTACAAGAACTGTTTTCTATTTTAATTTATTTTAAAATGTCGTTTATTCCTACAATGGCAAAACTGTAGCTAATATTTATAATGAAAGAATCCTGGAAAAAATGTCACGTTTTACATAAAAACACATTGAGCACCAATAACAATTCATAATAACTTTTTAACAAACATAAAAGCTTCAAAAGTTGCAGTTTTGATATGGGGGTGAGTGATTTATATAAAAAAAAATCCAAGTATTGTAAAGTTATGTTTACCACAGTTCTTATTTTACTCATAAATTGAAAAAATCCCATTATAAAAACCCATTTGAAAATCTCGAGTGAACCACTAGAGAATTAGTACAACTACATAAATTAAAATATATTAAAATAGAAAAGTTATTTAAAATTTTACTAATATTTCACAATATTACTGTATTTTTTATCAAATAAATGCAGCCTTGGTGAGCATAAGAGACATTAAAAAACATTTGATCGAATAGTGCATATAACCTACCTTCAGCAATCTCTCGAAATTTGGTTTCCGCATCGGGGCTCTTGTTCTTGTCAGGGTGATATTTCATGGCAAGCTTGTGAAAAGCTTTTTTGATCTGACGGTCAGAAGCGTCTTTTGGCACACCGAGGATGTCATAGTAGTCCTTTCTGGCCAGTATGAGTTCTGTTATCATCAGGATACACACTGCGAACATCAGTGTTGACTGTGCCGTGGCCATGCTTCTGGCTGATGGACAAGATGATAGAAGAGAGAGCAGAGATGTGTCAGTTGGACCTGTCTAAACAATGAACATCTATACCTCTTAATAACAATGTAATATCACATGAAAATGAATCTATTAATATATTTCAGGAAATAAAATAAAATAAACAAAAGCAATGTTACTTCTTTGAACAGTGGAATTCATCCATAGAATTTTCAACATGTGCTGCACATAATAATATTCCTGATGTGTTTATAATTCTTACATACATGTTAGCTTTACCAATGCGCCACGCCCCCTTGATTAGCCGTAGTTTTACTGTTTTTAACATTTCTTTAAATTGAAAAAATTTAATTCAAATATATATTTAATAACCATTTATTAAATAGAATATTATATTATATTATATTATTTTTAAGAATATTGCGTTTGCCAGCGTATGTACAGTATTTTGTACATTTATACGATATTTTGAATTTTTATATATTTTCTTTATATTGTTTCATTGATTAAGAATGATAAAACCACCGCAATACGCCTTTCGAAACCAACTTTCATAAGACTGACGAACTCATTTAGCCAGCTTGCTAACATGAACATTATGTCTCATCTAATCCTATCGCATTATCAACAACAACTACGAAAACACGCAATATAAATGAAAACAATTAATAATAAGACGTAAATTCGGGCATATTGTGAAACACGCACTTACTGTTCCTGACAGCACCGATGAAAATGATCAAAACTGATACTGGTGTTTTCAATATTTGGGCCGTACAACACGACTCTCAATCCTATTGGTGCAGCTCTGTACCACGTGATCTTTGCATAAACCAGACACCAAAACGCTCACTGTTGCGTTGTATTTACGCAGAGCCAAGAGGCAGATATCATTACATAAAATCTAAGTTTTCTAAACTAAACTCTTATTCCTGATGTTATTTACACAAGGGCAACAGAAAATTTTCTCGTTTGTGTAAAACAAAAACATTTAAGAAGTGATTCTGTTTCAGTAAAAAAGTAGGGTAGGCCAATAATCTGTGCATAAAAATTTAAATATGTATCAGAATAATTAGAACTTTGTCTTTTTGAGATGTGATTAGGTAATTCCAAAACTACAGTTGAGCTTAAGATTGTGATATGTTTTTTTTTATTAAAGATTTACAAATACACATTGTGATAAACAAAACAATAAAGTAAATAAATAAAGTAAATATTTGTTTAAATATTAAAACATTGTATTTTATTTTTCTTTATTATTTTTCAAACTTAATTTTATATTTAGATATTTAGTATATTTATTTTAATTTTACATTTATTTGTCTGTAAATCACATTTACAATACGTTAAAAAAATAAACATGGATTTATATATTTTTAGTTTTACATTGAATATTTATGAGGCAGTTTCCAAATTTGTTTCCAGAAATGACAGGCTTATGACAACAGCTGCAAACCTTGTCCATGATGTCATTACGTTTCCCACAATGCCTCAGCAGCAAAACAACGCACGCGCCGTGCGCATTTCTCAAGCGTCTCTCAAAGATGGCGGGTGTCCCCGATCCACTGGAAGATATGCTGTACTCCGAAGTGGACGAAAAAGCCGTCAGTGACCTCGTAGGCTCGTTAGAATCGCAGTTGGGTGGACAAAACAAGGCGGTGGGTCCTCAAGGCGACACCAGGAGACCCTCAAACGCGCTAAATCCACACTTGGGGAAATTACTGCCCGCCCAAGTAGAAACAACACTGGAGCAGCAGCGGCAGCCACAGCGAAACCAGGAGGGAAACTCTCAAGAAAACGGTCCGGACAGGATACCGGCGTCCAGCTCTGTCCCCTCCACCTCGAACCTGCCCAGTACTTCTGCGAATATAGTTACAGCAACGAACCGGGTGCAATATCATTCATCAAATCCATCAACTTGTTCAAGTGACGCAGCACCAACAGACTCTCATTCCAATACAAATCACATTGCGTCTGCTGTCCGGACGGTTCCCGCCAGAATACAGACTGTGAACGGAAGCAGTGGCACGTTAAACTCTTCTGTTATCGCTTCCGCGCCTGCTTCTGTAAACGGTATTGACATTGGTGCAGGTGTAGGTACTGGTAAAAGCAACATGTCTGCTCCTACTAGTACAAATACTGCTTTTGTGTCCGCTCAGCCCAACAGCACACTGCCACATGCGAATGTGTCACTAGATAGTCAAGCAAACCCCACCATAGCACTGCACAGGCCTCCTAACACCATCACAAGTGTCGTACACAACGGAGGTGACCCTAAAGTCTCAGGATTGCCCATGCAGGGCACTGGTCTTGTCTCCACCTCTGTGGCGTTCACAAACACAGAGCCCAAATCTGACCCTCAAAACCAGATTAAAGCCATCGTCCCGAACCAGCTCCCCGGGGCTCCTGTAGGGTTGCACCCCAGCACGCCCACTCAAATTATTGTGTCCTCAAGTCCAGTGGTGACCTCACTTCCTGTGGTAAGCACCCCTTCTGTCCTTGCAAAGCCGGCAACAACCACTCTCGTAGGACAGCACACGACCCTGTTGAGACCTGGTACGCCCACTCAAGTGACAGCGACCGCGGTGGCCCAGCAGCGACCAGGGGCGCCTACGACCCAGCTGATTGTCAGACCCCAACAACAAACTACTATTCAGTTACCACCAGGATTCACCATACCACCAGGTAATAGCTCGGGAATAGTCCAGCTGCGAAAAAAATGCTTCACCCAAAAATGGACATTTTATCATTTGATCGCTTTAATGCCGTTTGACAAACTTGCATGACATTCTTACTTCTGTCGGACATAAAGATATTTTTAGGACTTTTTTGTGCACATAATGAAAGTAAATGGGGTCCAAAACAAAACAACATTGGACGCCATTGAATTTCATTGTTATTGCTTCGATATGATTCGTTTACACAGTTTCCTCTGTGTTCTTCTGAAGGTATGGTGCTGGTACGTACGGAGGCCGGTCAGCTGGCGTTGGTTCCTCAGCAGGTCCTGGCCCAGGCCAAAGCTCAGAACCAAAATAAAGCCACCATGTCACCGAGACCTGCTACACCCACTGCTGGAGCAGCTTTCAGAGTCACCACACCTGTTGCCCAGGTACGAGCACGACATCTCTTGTTGGATATCACATGAATAATATTCGCAGATGATTTATGTATTCATTTTAGGATCACATTAGCAAAATCTCATGGGCAAAAAAGGCCAATTGCCAATAATGTAGCGATGTATGAAGCACAGCTCACACAGAAGTCACTTTAAAAACAACAAAGCTTTCGGTAACACTATTTTACAGTGTCCTTGGTACATGTTACATGCACTTATTACAGTAATGCATAATTACATGTAACTAACCCTAAATCAAACCCTATAGTAAGAGAATTCTGTTAAGTAATATGACTTAGTACTTAAATGTAAAGTTATACTGTAACAAAGACACCTTAAAGGGTTAATTCACCCAAAAATGACAATTCTGTCAGTTATTACTCACCCTCATGTTGTTCCAACCCCGTAAGACTTTCGTTCATCTTCGGAACACAGATGAAGATCTTTTTGATGAAATCTGAGAGCTCTCTGTCCCATTGACCCCTACAAAACTTCCACTTTGACACTTCAAAAAGTTTATCAAGAGATTGTGAAAATAATACCCATGAATCGTGCGGTATAGTCCAACATTTTCTGAAGAGACACGATCACTTTATATGATGAACAGATTGAATTTAGGCTTTTATTCACATGCAAACTTTCATCAACTCACACATCAGTTGTGGTAAACGGAAGCTCAAGCAGTTTCATTTGAGCTTCTGTTTATGTTTGCTGATCAATATTCATTTTCCAAAGATAATTTGGACTAAACCGCTCGATTCATATGGATGCTCTACAATCTCTTTATGAACTTTTTGAAGCGTTAAAGTGGTAGTTGTGCAGCTGTCAATGGAGGGACAGAGAGCTCTCAGATTTCATCAAAAAGATCTTCATTTTTGTTCTAAAGATAAACAAAAGTCTTACGGGTTTGGAACGACATGAGGGTGAGTAATGAATGACAGACACATTTGTGGGTAAACTAACCCTTTAAAATAAAACGTAAACAAGCTTTCCGTTGGGCAACAAATTTGAAACTCTTGTGAAATCTGAGTGGGGAAATCTTTTGACCTTGTGCAAAATTGTCACATGGATTTTTGCGTGGATCTTATTGAAATGACTGGATTTCGCCCATGAGAATTTGCAGAACAACGTAAATGTGACCGAAGTTGCTAAAATTGCACATAAATGAATCTATAGAGCTAATTGACTGTTCATACATATAGTTCAGTGGGATAGTTCACCCTCATGTTGTTCCCAACGCATAAAAGATTTACATTTTTCTCCATCACCATTCATATCCATTGCATCTTTCTTCCAATTACAATAAAAGTGAATTGAAAATGAGGCCGCCTGTCTGCATAACATCTACTTTTGTGATTTTGCTATTCCAAACTGGCATACTTTTTTTTTTTTTTGGCACACAAACTGTTGTAAGGAAAATATCATCTGAAAAGTCTTACAAAAGGATATAAAAGCACCATATATGTCGTCCATGTGACTTCTGAAGCCGTATTGAAGCTTTGTATGAAGAAAAAAAAAATCACAGATAATTTTTTACATTGGCTGGATCTCACAAATCAAATATGACACCAATTAAAGGTCATTAACAATAAACACTGTTATTTATCCAGTGGTTCAAAACCAAACATCATAACATTATATGTGCCATACTTGGATTTGATCTGTTTATCACACAAAGCTATAGAGTAGCTTTAGATTTGATATCTAGTGCTTGAGGAGTATAGAGTACTTTTTGTTTAGTTTTTTGGTTTAAGAACTTTCATTGAATGGCAAATATGTGAGGAAAAATTACATTTGTGTCGGTTTTGTTGAAAAAATGACATGCGTGTTTGGAACAATGTAAAGTTGAGAAAATACATTGTTTCTGGGTGAATTATTCCTTGAAAATGTTTTATATTAGTTCATGATACCTTGTCTTGTTATTGCACCACTTTCCATTCAAATTGGAAGCTCAGGCAAAATGTTTCTTCTGTCATGGCACTGTAGAGGTAAGATTCTTAACTCGACATGTTTTTTTTTTATTTCCGTAGCAGAAGACAGCAGTGGTAACGATTACCTCAGCTCAGAAGCCCACCACCACAGTCATTACAGCAGGAGCCCGTGTTCAGCCTGCACCACAGACAGTCCTCAAACCCTCTGTGACCCCTCAGAGTCCCAGCACGACCTCTGCCGCTGCCCCAGCTAACAGAGCACCTGTCCTCTCTCAGGTACTGTTCAAATTAAACTCTTTTCATTCGTCATGTAGTCATTTTTATTTCTATAGCACCTTTCCAGAGCAAGCTTCATCAAGGTGCTTTACATCTGAAATATAAAAGAGAAATCAAAAATAAGAATTAACAGACATTAAAAACAGACAATCAATAAAAAGATGCATAGAGCACCGTTTAGACCAGTTTAAACAAGTGAAGTCTGAGTTCATTATTTTTTGTAAAATACCAGAATTTTCATTTCAGGAAATGCAAGAGAATGTAAAGAAGTGCAAGAACTTCCTAGCAACGCTCATCAAACTGGCGTCCCATAATTCCCCCTCCCCGGAAACATCTAGGAATGTGAAGGCACTAGTGCAGGATCTGCTGGTAAGTTTTTGTCATTTCAGTGTTTAAATGTGTGTGTGTGTGTGTGATTTCTGCATCTCTAGTGGCAGTGTTTTGATTGGACCACTTTATTATTGTTTCACTTTTCTTTCTTTCTCTTTTTTAAGTGATAGTATTTCATCTTGTGCTTTTCTCATGCTAAACTGTAGATGTCAGCATTTGCAGGGCTGAAAAATATGAGTTTTTTCCCCCTGCTCAGACAGGCCAGTAAAGGTCTCTTTACACAGCCATGTTAAGGCTGATTTGTGCTTGCTCAAAATTCAGTGTAAAGACATAAGGTCGCATAAAAGCTTGACTACATTATGCCTGTCAAAGTACACAGTTGTAATTGCATTTAAGTGCCTCTGTGCAGCATTAAACAGTCTGTGTAAAGACATTAAATGCAACTGCTGAAGCACTTCTTTGCCACCTTCACAGTGTAAATTTGGCATATTTTTTTATTTGCCCTGCCAATATTCTCACTTTTTTTTTTCTTTTTTTTTTTTTACAAATATTTTGCTATACTAATATGAATTCACACCTAATGGCAGCAATTTCCAACAAACTGTTACGAGTGAATTCCTAGCTTTGTAGCAAATTATTTGTATAACTTATTGTAGAACTGCATGTATAACAAGAGCAAATCTTTTCATATTTGCACATTTGAACTGATATGCATTTTGCCTTCTAAAATCTGCAAAGGATGCGAAAATCGAGCCTGAGGAGTTTACAAATCGCCTGCAGACAGAGTTGAAATCATCTCCTCAACCATACCTGATCCCTTTTCTGAAGGTAGGACTCATTATTTTCCATTATAAAGCAATTGCACTAATTGTTCTTAATGACACTAAATCTGTTCCCCCTCCTCTTTGTACAGAAAAGCCTGCCTGCTCTGCGTCTGACACTTCTGAACTCCCAGCAGTCTTTAACTCAGCTGTCTCAGGCCTCGACTACGTCCACCCCACTGACGGTGAACACCATTAAAGCTCCAGCGCCGAGCACACTACCCTCCACCATATCTACCATCCGGCCGGCTGCTGCCATGACTCCCACTACCACCATGGTACTCGTGCTTTCCTATGGTCTAGTGTAGGGCTGGTCAATATATTGAATATTCATGTCCGTAACATTAAACGCATTGAATATTCGTAAAATTTTAATGTGAAAATTGATCATTTTAATGCACTTTTTTATTTTGCTATGAAGTTTTCTAAAGATCATGTTATTAAATTAATTCTATGATCTTAGCCTCGGTAAGACGGATAATAGCATCTCTGATTCAAACTTAAGTAGCAAAAAATAAGTTTTAAATGAATTCATAACTCGTTCACAGAAGCCTCAACATGGCTTTTTTATACATTAGCCTAAAAAGTAGTATTAATGCATATAAATAAATATTTTTGTCCATGTGATAAACATTTTTATTATTATTATTGCATTAAACATTGAGTCTAATTGGTTAAGGCTGTTTTGTTGAAATGATGCTTTATATAATAAAAAAAACTTAAGTAAATTTAGAGCAAATATATTAATATAGTGACTTATTGAATATCTTCTGAAGCCTTACAAATGTCTTTTTTATTTTTTTTTTAAAGTTAAATCATCCAGCACTTGTCTAAAAATGTTCATTTCCTCTGTGGTTTTGTTCTGTTCAGGCTGTTAAGAGGCCCGGGCTTCAGGCTACTCCGACACGGATGCCGGTGGTGATTACACAGACGGTTCGTACTCAAGGTAAGCTAGAGACTTAATGAGCTTAGAGACCATTTTAAACACACCAAAGGAAAGTGATTGAGGCTTAAGTGTTCCTTTTCTCATGCAAGAATCTAAAAGAAATACCCCAGTATAATTACAAGTTTTATTGCAGGTGCTGTTGGGACACACTTGCAAGTGAGGAACCCCATGAGTGTGGCTTTTCAAGCCTCAGCCAATCAAAAACAGAAACTAAATGACCCTGGGGGTGGGACTTTCAGGTAGGTTTTCTAAGAGTCCAGTAGGAGGCAGCATTTCTCTAGAATTGTTAGTTATTTCAATGGGTGCAGACAGAATTTGAGAATGTAAAAATGGGTGTGATGGAATGGTCATGTTCATGACTATATATTATTATTATTATTATTATTGTAAAGAAAATAGAATAATTTTAAAAAGATTCAGTAAAGCTTTGAAATGCGTTTGGTATCAAACTCATTCCACAAGATTTGCTTACATATATAAATATATATAAAGCAGCTTAATTTATACATTTAATGCATAAATATAAAAAGTGTGACATAGACAATGTAAATTACTTTGTACAAAAGTCAGATTTTATCCAAGCACAAGATGATTAATTTTTTATTTTAATTTAAAAAATATATTATTTTATTTTTTAAGTTCTTTCACAGTAATGTACTGTATATATAATACATGTAACATATTTTGTTAAAAATATTTTGTATAATAAAAAATATTTGAATATACAGTTTTATATGTATACATCATAATATACCTGTTTCATGCATGGTAAACCTCTTGTATCTTCTCCATTTGTGTCTGCAGGGATGATGATGACATCAATGACGTGGCATCCATGGCTGGTGTGAACCTGAACGAGGAGAACGCCCGTATCTTGGCCACGGGTTCGGAGCTGGTGGGCACCCAGATCCGTTCCTGTAAGGACGAGGCCTTCCTTCCTGCCAGCCTGCTCCACAAACGTCTCCTGGAGACTGGTACAAAATAGCTCACCACCACAATACTCTCATGTACTGGAGCGGCAGTCTGGCAATGTGCTTGTCAGGATCAGTTTCTCCTGGCAGGTTTACAGTCATAAAGAGGTTTAGGCTGTACCGCCACTGTGTGGGCAGTTAATATTCTGTCTAATTACTGTATCAGTGTTGACTGACGTTGTTTGAGGGCGGATCTTTAAATGGGTGTGGGATTATGAATGGATTTAAACAAAAAGCTGATGAAAGCTGGCCCAATGAGACAGGAAAGATGTGTCACTCTTTTCAAAGCTTTATGATTCGGCTCCTTGATTTAAATACTATAGAGAAAAACTGCATAGCTAATAATTTTGGGCCAGATTAACAGTCAGGCATATGAATAGAAGGGATTTGCATAGTTTTATTTTATAATTTCAAAATCAAATAACTAGAGTAATGAGTGTTAAAGCAAAAAATTAGTGTGTTCTTGCAAAATTTGCGTGTGTGTATATATGTACACACTATTATTGATAATTACTTCATACACATTTATATATGACAAAACAGAAAATGTAGATAAAGTTTGTGGTAACTAATACATTATATAATTAATGGAAAATCTAGATTGAGTTTTTGATGGCTCTAATTGTCTTTTAGATTACTATTATAGTATTCATTAGTATTTTGAATTCACCTTTATTTTTATATTTTCAGTTTTTATTTATGTGTTTGCCCTTTTTAATACTTTTAGTTTTTTTATATATATATTTCTGTTTACCTTTAATTTGTTTTTTAATTTTAGTTTAGTGTTTCACCTTAAACTTATTTTATGTTTGTTGCCAAGGCTTTTATTTTTCATCTAACATTAAAATTTTATTTCAGCTTTATTTCAGTTAACGAGAATTATTTTTAATAGTTTGAGTTTAGTTTATTAACAGTAATAACGCTGCTGGTTGAGTAGTTAGTCACTGTGACCCAACTTAGACTTAAAAAGTAGAGATCCAATTATTAGTACTCTTCAAATCCCCTCTCCTTGATCTTCGCCTAAGACTAGTGCACTTTCTAGTGCACTTCCACTGGTCACTCACTTGCTAAGTCAGTCTAATGAGTGCCCCGTGTCCGAGCTTGAGGCGTCCCCGGGCTGTAGATTAATACTTTATAGGCCGTCTTCTGATGGCTCTCTGTTAGTTTGCTGTGTGCTGAAATGTGAGGTTGCCTCAGGCCTCTTCCCTGACAAGGTCACTTGCATGCACACTCTGAATGTCCCTGCCTAAACGAACAATGCGCATTTCAAACACTAGATGGATTCAAATCTACTTACCTGTAGATTATTCAGAATTTTTTAAAGACAATTTGAGCATGCTTGCCCCCATAATACGCGCAGCCATGTTGTTATGCTGTGGTGATGCAAGGTGATGCTGAGGCCTTCTAGGTTGATCATTTTTTGACAGTAAAGACCTGTATAATGTTACAAATAATTTCTTTTTAAAATAAATGCTGTTCATTTTAACGTCCCTATATAAAGCAGCACAACTGTTTTTAATATTGATAATAAGAAATGTTTCTTGAGCAGCAAATCAACATACTAGAATAATTAAATGGGGGGAAATGTGTATATCAACACCAAAAAGGGTCTATAATCAAGTTCAACCATCAATAATGTCTCATCAACAATGATTATTTAACCTTCACATAAATCACTTAAAGATATCCTAAAGAGCACGAAGAAACAGGAGACTGTCACGTAGAGATGAGGAAGGTCTCTGGCTCCCTTTTATCCAAAAAAGCACCCTCCATTATTGTATTTAAGCAAACTCTCTCTACCCCCGTGCGCTTGATTTAGCACACAGTGCATACCAATGAGTGCCCGCGGATATGTGCTATTACATGGAGCCCGGCTGTGGTTGTTATGCTGTCGCCAGGGGGTGGAGTGTGTTAAAAATGTAAATCTTCCTCCGGGGGAGTTCTGTGTGTGCGTGTGTGTGTGTGTGTGTGTGTGTGTGATGATTTCAGCTTGATGGCTGGAGGAGGGAACGGGGAGGAGGTGCATTGCGCCACCTGCTGGATATGATGTGAAGAGAGTGATGTGAAGTGAGTGTGTGGGTGTGACAGATGCTAAGTGTGGCAGTGAAATGTTTACCAGTTAAATTAGGTCATATCACGAGGCAGGTTTGAGAAGGGAAAACAATAATACTTGTCTTTTAATTGGTTTAATGCTCCAGGCCCAAAGAATCGCTTTTCTTCACTTTTGCTCTACCTTCCCGAGCAACTTTAACACCAAACTTTGTATCGTTTCAGCCAAGAAGTTCGGCGTGACAGAGGTGTCAATGGAGACGGTCACTCTCATTTCTCACGCCACTCAGTCCAGGCTGCGCTCCATGCTGGAGAAAGTCTCGGCCGTTGCGCAACACCGTGCCGACTCCTGCAAAGTAAGAACCAATACCTGAACCACTCACTCCAAAACTTCAAAGAGAAACCACAAACTGACTTTTCCCGCCGAACATTCTCATTATATGTCCTTCATGCTGAAAATGTAACTCTTAATGTTAACCCTAACCAGAGTTTTGATCATGAGTCTAGATACACTAGTAAAAGTAGACTACACTACACTAGACAATTTATATATGAAAACTTCTGCCTGTGATGATTGAATCATGTAAAAAGTACCAACCATTTTATTAATATATACAGTATATATATACACGAATACACTTATATTAGGGGTGTAACGGTACACAGAGGTCCCTTGATTTTCAGGTCATGGTTCAATACGAGTTTGGTACGACAGGAAAAAGCAACAAAAAAACAGACATTAGTGCAAGTTACAGTTTGTTCCACCTAACTTTAGTCCCCTAGTTGGTACAGTACAATCTCCTTTAGTTTATTAGGCACTAAGCACTAGGCAATATTGCTAAAATAACATATATTCTTCTGACTGTATGCACCGAACCGTGATGTCTGTACCATGACGGTTCGAGATAAAAACACACACATATATATATATATATATATATATATAAACACACACAAAAAAAAAAAGTTTTTCCCTCTTTTGGACCTCACTTTTAAATCACTAATTCGAAGTAAAAGCGAAAGTAAAATATGTGCACCGTTATTTTACATTTCATTTTACTTTTGCTTTCGATTTAGCGGCAGTTGCTTGAATGGTGGGTTCATTATTATTCTTAATGAAAAACACAACAGCTAGAAAAACATTACTAACCCTTTGCAGGTTCCCTATTAGCATTGGGTTTAAAGCCAAAATATTGCCAAATAGGCGCTTTTACATTTCACTTTGAAACCAATTCTTCCGCCATGTCTTGTCAGTTAGCTCCTCACTCTCGTGATGAATGAAATCTGACTCCTGCTGCTTCTCTGTGCTGTGTCTCTCATTCAGCTCATGCTGAATTGAGCAGACACGTTCAGGTTTTAATTGTAGTGTCTTGTTCTCTAACTAAGCAAAATTATTTTTATTACTATAAAAAAATCAAAGCGAAGGTGGGTGGGTGGCGGTGCCTGTGCCGTGTTGGACAAGTGATGTAATCAATGTTGCGGCTGAACACCGTGTAACACCGACTATCGCAGAAAGCCTAAAAGACACCTAAATTTACCTTGAAAAAAGCTTGCAGAAAATACAGTTTTATGAGATTCACCCTTAAATCTGATGGTTCACTTTGCTGGATATAGCAAATGATGACAAAATGAACGTGTTAAACAAGATAAATGGTGTATGCTTAATTTCACGATAAGTGCCATTAATCGCAATAAAAAAATTAAATCTATTGACTGCCCTAATGTTTTTATTCATTATTATTATTATTACTATTACTATTATTACTATTATATCTTAATATATGGTAGTTTTGTTAACCTTGTTATCATAGAAGATTGAATGTAATGCAGCTTGAAGAATAAAAAGTGAAAATCTAGACTAACTTTGTACTAAGTAGAAAAAGAATGTCGCAAAGAGGATATGGTGTCATGTTGTGATTTGTCCTGTTCTGATTTTGAAACAAACTGTTCGAAATGAGTAACTGGTACGGCTGTATGAAGTCAGCCTGTTGACATCAGCGAAAAACAAGCCAGACTTGAATGGAGACTGGATAAGTTGGCCCTGCGAGTGAGGCACAGCCTCAGCGCAAAAGAAAGCGTGCAAGAAGAGATGAGAAGAGCAGTGCCGTTCCCGCTGCTAATAGGCTGTAGCCTCAGAAGTGCACAAAAATGTGAGGGTTCCTGTGTGTGTGTGTCGCTCTGCTTTGGTCCTCCACTGCGCCTCACGCAGCTCTTTTACCTGCAACGCTAGAACAACTATCGCATGAAAGAGAGTCGGGGTTGCCTTGCAGAAACACTGCGAAACGCACAATTATCCCATTAGCTCTGGGTGACCTACTAACTTCACTTTCATTTATGTACGAAAGGGAAAACAGTGAAACTTTTGGCAAGCTGGGGAAAAGTTTGTTCACTCTTATAACAACGTAAAGGTGATGAACTTGTTGATGAGGAGTTTTGTTTTTTTGTTTCCCCAGGATGAGGAGCTGTACGAGCAGGCGTCGGATGTGCGGACCCAGCTGAAGTTCTTTGAGCAGCTGGAGAAGATCGAGAAGCAGAGGAAAGATGACGAGGAACGGGAGCTGCTAATGAAAGCCGCAAAAGTAGGTTTGAGTGATGCGGGAGTGGCCATCGGCGCCAGTCTGCCCATCAGCGCCTTGCCAGCGTACGCTAGCTTTTCCTGCACGCGTTGGCCACTGTTTAAAAGAAAACCGGTTGTGCTTTTAAGCCTCGGAGAGGAAAGACAGTGTTATTAAGACACAAGATTGCACTCTGCAGCTTCATACTGTAGCAAATTGCAGTAATGGCAAAGCCAGAGGGATTTATCCAGTCTCGAGTTGATTTGATTGTACTGTTGCCTGGACTGGAGTACATCAGGGGAAAGGGAATGAGTCTTCTGTTAGGGAGCGAGAGAGGATGTTATAAATTTGCCTTGAAGTTGCTTTCTTTCTAAGGAAGTGACACTCTCACTCGCAGAGTTTGTTGGGGAAAAATCATGTTATATGTAATGGATGAACCTTAAGGCATCACTACCTTTACCTTTTTGGCACTAATCAAGTGAACGCTGCTTATAAATTAATCAAGACTACATGGCTTTTTAAAACTGTTATGTAGCCAGACACGAGGATTAGGAGGAATTTTCTGGGTTCTAAACAAGTTAAGTGCTATCAGCAGGGATGGACTTATGTGGGGGTTTTCGATACAAAATTTCTGTATTTAAAATGCAGGGATGCACCGATATTGAAATTCTGCCTCACACAGATTAACTTAGCTGATCATTTTCAAGTTATATAACTTATATTTAAATACGCATAAAAAATGTAAAGTAATTATAAAAAAACCTGTAAAGCACTTAAAAATAAAATCAGTTTTAGATGCTACAAATTATTTTAGTTATCATAATTTAATGAACAATGAAAAATAGGTATTCGTGTTGAGATTTGATAAATTAATTTATTAGCGCTTTGAAAGATTAAAGTGTTAGAAGATGCAAAGGTAATCTAAATGTAGAAGAAATGAGCATGAATGATTAAATATCCAATATCAGATGATGCTGGTAAATAAATAAATAAATCATATTGGTTGATAATTGCATTTTATTTTGAGGCAAGTCACAATTATCAGATACTGCCGATATAATTTGTATTGAACATTTCCTTTAAAAATGGTTTGTTTCCAACTTTTAAAGTTGGAAACAAGTTAACCAATTAAGTTAATCAAAACTAATTAGCTCCCATCCCTGTATATAGATCTGTTCAGGAATTTTGTATTACCGATTTTAAATTCTGGCTGATATGATAGGCCGATAATTATTTCCATGTTATGGCAGATAACTGATAAATGGCCAATATTAAAATTCTATACTATTGCCTACATTTTTGTTCTAGATTGTTCTAGATACTATAATTGAGGCATTGCAACATTATAACAGTATGAAAAATGGATGTTCATGTTGAGATTTGATAATTACATTTAACAGTGATACTAAATTATTAGGTATTTAACTTTAAGTGTTAGATGACGGCAGAGGTAATCTAAATGTAAAAATAGAGGAGTAATTGTGCATGAACAAATAAATATCAATTGATCAATACCATTAAATTAACCAAAAAAAAAAAAAATCTAATAGCGGCTGATATGTATATTCAGTTTTTGTGGGACAAGTCAAAATTATTGTCTGTGGTAATCGACTGCGTGTCACAGATGTTGCTGATACAACTAGTACAACTAGTCAGAACATGTAATCTTCTTACTGGGATTTAAGTTAACCAAAACAATTCATTCCCATCCCTTTATATAGGTCTGTTCAGGAAATACATATTACTCACACATCAATTCCTAACTATTTCATTTGTGATGGTGACACTTGAGACTACATATGGATTCCAAAGCAGCAACATACGGCTAGTAGCAACTTCCCAGCATGCATTGCTCTCCCTTGAAGTTTCACTCCTTAAGATTTGGTGGGGGTGTGACAATTTCCCACAGGAAAAGGACATGGCAACATGAAAGCAGAGGTAATTAGTTGACTTAAACGACAAATGCTGATGATGACGCTGACAATGTCCCGCTCCAAAGCAACTCCCAGTGCAGCGCCGTCCCTATTCTAATTAATGCAGTCGGCTAATTGAGATGTCAGCCAGAAGATAATTGTTCTTCTGTTGCTGTTGTTGGTCTCATTTAAGTACTGTTTGGGAATAGATTTGACCTATTTACATCCACATCACTGCGTAACAGCAGTTTGTCAACATGGTAGAATCATTAGACACATCCTAATTGGAGACATTAATGTTTTCTCAATATACAGCAAAAGTTCAGGTAAATGTCAGGTTAAAGGAAATAGTTCAGAGAGAAAAAAAAAAAACACTTTTATTCACGTCAAATACTTTCGTTCCAAATCTGTATTCTTTTTTTTTCTTTTGTGTGAAAACAAATTTAGACTATTAGACTATACAAACTATTTCTTTGTTACCTTTTGATTGTTTTCTAAACAGATATTTCTACTCTAATATTCATATAAATGCTGGATATAATTTAAACCAGTCTATTTTAGTTCTAATGTTTCTCTTTGCTTGCAGAGTCGCTCGAGGCAGGAGGATCCCGAACAGGCCCGTCTTAAACAGAAAGCTAAAGAGGTGAGCTTTATGGAAGACTATTTAATAGTACTAATAAAAGTGCTCGACATACATTTTTCATGATTATGCCATTGCTATGACTTTGACATCATTTAGTCTGACATTGAGACAAATGGTCTTATACGTCTCCTAACAAGTTTATTACAGTAGGGGGGAGAAGTCATCATTTTGCTCAGATGTCACACCGCACCGCTGCCATAATGAGTCTAATATGGGCTAATCTTTGGCTTGTGGGGGCATGACATGTCTGAGTTCTATGAATTTTTCATCAGGTTTAATGCCATTGAAAGCAAAAATACTTTAAGCAGATATTTTGAAGAATGGCCTGGTTGCTGTTTTCCATGCAATAAGATCAAATGGGGCCTGGTGCTGTCAATCTTCAAATGGATACTAAATCACCATAAAAGTATAAAAAAATAGTTCATACGCTATTTTATAATACAATGATGTGCTATATTCCAGGTCTTCTGAAGTCAACCAATAGCTTTGTGTGAGGAACAGACTGGTGGTGCACAAATATTAGGTTGATACCGATCAGCAGATAATTATTTGTATGATATGCCCAATAGAGGATATATGGATAATGTTATGAATCTGTACGACTATATTAAAGAAAATTTACACTGTAAAATCTATTACATGCACATAGCAACTCAGTCTTAAAGGTGGTGATGTTCTTTAAGAGCTCCTCTTAAAGGGTTAAATTTCTTGCTCTAATCTTTAGCTATCCCTATATATAGTAGATGTAGATATATATAAAGCTAGCATCACCCTGGTTCCCTCGACAAAAACTCAACAAGATTTTTCCATTGACTTGGATTATTGCAGAAAATAACGTCTGTGACTAACAAAGGCTTATGATTATTAAACATTTTGTTCATCATGATAATCTTCACAAATGAACAAAAATTATATGAATTTTAAAGCGTAAATGCAATCGGTAGGAGTCAAAAGCTAAACGTTGGCTATTAACGAACTACATTACGGTCACATGACTTGAACTTTCAGGGAAAATGTTTTTAAACAAAGACTGGAAGTGTTTTGGAAACTTTGTGACGGTGATGTTAAAGTTATAATAGTTTGCAAGAGCGGAATAGTGAGTAGGTGAGTTTATCGGTGTGATGACATTTAAAGTCCCCGACAGCCCCCTTTTAGACACTTGTTAGCAAACACCATTTACAAGACAAGTGAAAGCTTAAAAAAAAATCGTTGAGTAAAAAGTGTGGAAAAAATGAAAAGAAAAAATAGATAGATAGATAGATAGATAGATAGATAGATAGATAGATAGATAGATAGATAGATAGATAGATAGATAGATAGATAGATAGATAGAATGTATTATTATTTTTTATTAATATATATATATATATATATATATATTTTTTTTTTTTTTAAATGCCCCGTTTGGACTTATCTTACTAAAAAAAGATTCCTCATTAGCACAGTGAACAGCTTTCAGGCTGTAATTTTCATTGGATGCCAAGCAGGAACTTAAAATTTTGGATACAGCAATTGGCCCATTTTTAGAAAAAGACACGTCTCTGTTGTCATATCCCCTCCCTTTCTTTAAATAAGCTTTTTACACACCATATGTCGCAATTTCACCATATGTCTCTGTTTGTATTGACAACTACTGTTGGATCTCATCCTTCAAAGAGGATTTTTTTCTGAACCCCAGTGATCATTCAAAGCATGTTTTATTCAAATCTAGAGCCACATAGCCCATTGTCTCTCTGTTGCTGTGGATATATTGTTTGTTTCAGCACTCTGTTGTTTTTCTTACCTGAGGGCATATAGTTATGGAGAAAGAGAGAAGCACTTCTTGAAGCTTCTTTGGTCTTGCTGCATCTCCTTATTTCAGATCACAGTATAGCTAACTAGACTAAACAGAAACGCTGATACAGTTCTATATATTTATTTACATGATTCACCTCAAAGCAAGATAGCAGATCCTCATCATTGTTGAAGGCCTGTCTTAAAGCCTAGACAGATTCCTCCTCATTTCTCCGAACCCTTGATTTCTTACCTCGACTTACTTCTGAAAGAAGACGTTGAAGTGGGACGTGTCAAAGGGTTGTCTCCTTTTTTTATAAAGCTGATTTTTAGTGTGTGTGTATATATGTATATGTATACTATGTATATCTATTTTTATAGGTTTATTTTAATATATGAAAAAATATATATAAATATACACTTTTTTTTCATATATTAAAATAAACCTATAAAAATATATTTACATTACATTGAAATTACATTATAGCTGTATAGTTTACAGAGATTATTGCAAATTAAGCAATGAAAAATGTAAATATATTTAAATATATATAATAAGATTATGTATGTCAAATATATTTACATATTTTATTAAATATTCTTCAGAAAGCTTAATTCTTTTTTTGCTTAATATTTAAAGTTTTATATATATATATATATATAACATTTATTTTTATATATATATATATATATATTATTTCTATATTTTATATGTGTATTATTATATATAAGTGTAATACTAATAAAAATTTACTTTTTCACCAAACATAAAAAAAATATATAATTGAAAAAAACAATAATGCTGTTAACCTTTATTTAATTTGCAATAAATGCTTTAAATTATACAACTATAACGTATTTTAGTATTGTAAATTGTTACATTTTTAAATGGTTAAAACACTCCACAAGGTGTTTGTTGTCAGCTATGATTTTACATCATATTTTTAACCTCACTGATTGTATTGGCTGATTCATCATGTTGTTGAAGCCAATCAACAACTTAATTTAGCGGCCAAGATTTTCATAGCAGCCCATGTTGTATACATATTCTGATGCCACTGGGATGTGAAAACAGATTTTGGAAACTTGCTCTGCCGTCTTGTTTTCTTTGATTGTTGGCTCGTTATCAAGGGTTTACTCCGCATGCTTCACCTTCTTAATAAGGTGTTCTGGAAGGTGATAGATCCTTCAAAACCTCCAGAGCCCAAAACTGCCACTCACTCGCTGAAAAACACAGCAGCTGATATTCAGCATATTAAAGACTCCTAGAATCATGCTGGAATTAGGATCAAGAATGCTTGTGTTTTCTCATGTCCTTGACTTCATCCAGCGCCCCTAATTGAACCGCTACACTCAGCATCAACCTGTGCTGTTATTAAGGTGTTTCTCTCAGGCGAGTCATTCTGGTGGGCCGGACCGCAGATAAGGATCAATAGAGATGGAGAGCAGCGCTGGCAGGCTCACTGTCTCTGCCTTTCTCTCTCGCCTGACCTTTGTAAATGATTATAGACTACAAGCATTTCTTTCTTCACTGCCTCCTGTCTCTCTGTCTCGCCAACAGACAGGTAAGCAATTGAGAGAAAATGGCATTCGACAAAACTAGTAGTTTCTAAACTCAGCCTTTTGGGCAAGTACACGTCAACATCACCTTAAAGTAATATAACAAATATACAAAAGAAAATTAGATATGTTTTTATTATTATATATTTTATATTTAAATACATTTCTGTTCGAAATTTTGGGGTCAGTAAGATTAAGATAGTAAGTAGATTAATACTTTTTTTCTTTTTTTTACAAGGATGGATTAAATTGATCAATAATATGGCAGTAAAGACATTTATAATGTTACAAAATATTTCTATTTCAAATAAATGCTGTTCTTTTGAACTTTCTATTCATATATATATATATATATATATATATATATATATATATATATATATATATATAATACTCCTAAATACTTAGTATGAATTTAGCTTTCTTTTCCAGCGTCATGAATATACATTTGCCCCGATTTTTTTAAATAAATGTTTTATATTTCTGTGATGACAAGACATTTAGCACTCTGAAACTCGCTTTGTCTGCCATTGCTCGTCCAAGCAAATAGTCCGGCCCCAAACTTGCACCATTGGTTGAGAATTTTTCTTTATATTACAGTATTTATACTCTATGAATATGCAAAGAAATTGGTGAGGTCATGTGACAGTAATGTAACGTGATCCTTATTTCACATACTAAAACATGCAGTGTAAAGTACATACTGTGTAGTAAGCCAGCAGTATGCTACTGTTCCGTTCTGAAACACAGCTGTAGTGTGACCGCGTTTTTGATTTTAATGAGGTAATTGGAGAATCTTCAATCGGTATTCACAGTGCAACCGTTTTAAAGTTGAGCAGCAGGATTTGTGATTGAGGTCAGTCATTAAACAGTGATTATGTGCAGCTACAGAGCTCTGGATTACAGATGGCGTAACTAGGTTCCCCTTTCACTCCTCATCAAATAATCGAATATGAACGCAAGTCAGCGCTCTAGCTGCAGGCGGCAACACCAAACAGTGCCTGTCCTTCTAGAACCTTCCATTTAACACCCCAAGAGTGGCTGCATTGTGTCCATTCAGGGCCTTCTTACCTCGCATTACTTCAAATAGATTCACACACCATACCGTCTGCGTCTTTTATGTGTCCTCGGGCACATTCACCGTAGCTGTCAGGGTCAGGTGAAAGTTCAGTGCACCAGATCACTGACATGCAGCAGTCGCGCTGGGCATGTTTACGTGTCAGCTCGCTCTCTCCGGGGCATCCATGCGTGTGCATGCAATGTGCACAACTTCCCTTCCGATTAGCATAACCCTGACTTAATTAGCATGTAAACGTTGCCTTGAATTAGCGGTTTGTCAATTTCTCCCTCTTCATTATGTTATTTAGTTTGTATTTGTGAAAGGAGGGGCAGTCTGCGCAATTATTTGAACAAATTGTTTTTAGCAGCACAAGTGACAAATTCAGTCAATTAAAAGTAATATACATACACAATGAAAATCAGTCACTCAGTGGACTGTGGATATTCATTCCTGGAATATTGAATAGTCTTGTGTATTCTCACAGGTCCATCAAAAAGGCAAGTACCCCTTTATCAGTTGAAACAAAACAAGAAATTTGTTCCTATTAAATTAAAATATACTAATATATTTAATTATTAATATCACAATAGTCTATCCATCACAAAGTCACTTTAAATTAAAATAAAAACAATAGTGTGTGCTTTTATATAATATATATATATATATATATATATAATGAATATTAGACATATTTTATTAAACAAAATGGTAACCAAACAAAAATCGTAAGATTAATCACAGTTAGTTAGCTCTTAAGATATTCACAGCCCAGTATTTTAGATAATTTTTTTCTTTTGTTTATAGGTTTAACTTACCAAAATTAAACTATTTCCAGGTCCTCCTGGTATGGGAATCTTTTTTTGGAACGTCATCCATCCTGTACCCCACCTCTAATGTTTAGTCCCCACATTTCCCCCACTTCACTTCATAACTCCTGTGGCCACTGCTGCTCAGTGAATGCACTTTCTAATAGGGCTGTCGATGACACACAAAACCGTTCTTGCTGCTAGTGTTTTTTTGCGAGTTCATGGCCGCAGTGGTGTGAGTGTCAGGGTGAGGAGAGGTGAGGACTCTCTCTGCAATCTGTGCCCAGCAGCACTCACTCCGAGCGGGGGAACAGAGGACGCGCTGCCCCCCCTCCTCATCCACCCCTCCCGGCATGGCTGGCTCTGTCACTGCCTGCTAGGGTGAGATGACTTTACCTGCGGGCTGTGCTTTTTGAAAATCGCTCGCTCTCTCATTCTCAAACACTCACTCACTTTCTCTCTCATTCCCTCGTGAAAAGAAATTGAATTAAGCACCCAGATACGGCAAAAGCTCTGAGTTATTTGCTGCATTGAAGCTGTGCATGATGTTCGGAGCTTCATTTGCTCTATAGAGCTCTTCAGGGCAGTTTGGAATGAATGTAAAATACACAGCATACAAATATTTGAAAATGATAATTCAAGTAAAAGAATGTGAAACACAGTAATACTTATTTGGGGACTTGTTTTTCACAGACCTAAACAATGCATGTCTGTTTCGCATGAATTGTTTTGATATATACCGTTCATGCAGTTGATATTGATTGAATGTTCTTGCCATTCAGATGCAGCAGCAGGAACTCGCCCAGATGAGACAGCGGGATGCCAACCTTACAGCCCTTGCTGCCATTGGACCCCGCAAGAAACGCAAGCTTGACTCTCCTGGGGCCTCAGCAGGTGCAGAGGTAAGACCCTTGGGCCCTTATTTATTTGGACCTCCAAACTAAGGTTCATTTGGGCCAATACTAAGTAGATTAAAGCATGTCAGCTCCTGAAATGCAATATGTTTCTCTCACAATTCTTTAAACCCAGCAAATGTTTAAAAAGCATTTTAATGTAGTATAACAATGACACTTTTGCCATAAACCAAATGAACCAGCTTATGTGGTTCATATTACAAACATGAAATAGTAACATGAAATGGAATAAAGATTGTACAAGATTGTATTCTTATCTACTAAATGTCTTTTGAGCGAATTAACTACAAAGCACTGGTAATATTGTCAAAAAAACAGTAAAACAAAAATATTTTTGCTTTGTGAATCTGACTGTTGCACTCACAAGCTTATAATATATGGCCATAATAAATGCCCCAACCAGAGATATGCTTATTCGCTTTTTTGCTTGGGCAAAGCTTATTTGTGCTAATTTAGTAAATCATGCAAGTGTCATTCCAGTTCTATGTAAATAGTGTGACTTCACATGCTGCAGCCCATGGCAAATTATCAATAAGAGATGTGCCAGACGATATTGCACATAAACGATCATTACCACTATTAACATTAACAGTAGGGGCTGCCTTCTAATGACCCGCCACATGTTTTAGATCTTCTCTTTTCTTGCATTGGAACAATCTGCTGCTGTGGAGGGCACTAAATGTCCCTTTATGGAGAGCATAAATAACCAAATAAAAGCATTATTTCTGCTCTATGAATGCACTGCTGACCTCTTTCACTATGGATTACCTTCATCCACCCACATAAAGCATAACCAAAACAGATCAGCAAACAGAACCTAACTTTGATTACACAACTTCATACTTTCCCAGATGCCTTTTTTGGTGTCACAGGTAAGAGCGTTTGCGTCCAATGTGTCCAGAATGAAGGCAAGTAGATGTCTTCTCTCTTTGTTTTCATCCCATCATTTCTGTCTTTCACATCCAACTCAACGCTGCCTTCGGCAGTGCCTCCCCCAACATGTGCGCAGAAACTCGGGCACACACTGCCTCAGTGTGGAGCAAAGTGAATATGACTTTTCTAAAGGGGTCGGTCCTCGCCCAGAGGTCCGTGGCTGGGCTTGCTCTGAAGGGTCCAGTCAGAGATTTCATCACAGCAATGTGCCTGAAGGGCAGCATGGCCCGGAGCAGGAGGCAGCCATGTCATTATGGCTCCACTCATTCTTCCCCCACCCTCGTGTCCTGACAGCAAAATACCTCGTCCTTGCTCCCTGTTCGTTCTCTGCGAGCTTCATGTGGTGTCGTTCTGCGGGGAACTTTGTAGGGGACATAGTGATAAAATACTCAAGTTCTTGTTTGCAGCGGTTGAGGAAAGGGCACAGTTTTCTGCTTGGCCTTTGTCTGGCCTCAACGCCCTTGAGGCGGTTTGTTGTTTAATTGCTATTCCGTCTGTCTTTGGGTTGATGAAGCATTTAGGCCAGAGGGCAGGCCTGCAGGACTGCTCGAGGGTAGATTAGTCACAAGGGCAGGTGATGAGGACGTTTCTGAAGGGCGAGTTTTAGGGCACGCTGTAATAAAGGCCGCTGAGTTCCTGTGGGCCTGCATACCAGACTGAGCCTGGGGGCAGATCACACATGAGGGTTCAGAGTTGAGCTGTCCTAACATGGGCAGCCCATATTAACATGTTCATCTCAGTCCTGAGGCCAGGGGGATGAAGAGGATGACAGATTGAGAAACAATCCATGTGGAAAAAGAGGAAGAGAAGATGTTTTCATATTATCTGGTGCACTTCTTGAACCATTATTTAAATTTTTTTGAAGATCAACATAATTCTTGACGCAAAACTAACCGTGAGCAACTTCTCGCCCCGCATGAGTTTCGTAAGTGTAACGTTGGCTTTAACTTTCAGTTCGGTTTGTGAAAAGTGAGTGTTAGACACCTTTATTGTGTTCTAAACCTTTTATGACTTTCTTCTCTGAAACAAAAATACAAATTGAAGATATGAATGCACCATTGATCAGTACTACAAACATTTTCTTATTGTGTCTGTGCACATCTTATATTATTACTGCTATTATTATTTTTTTTTCCCAAGATCACCATGATTCTTGGCGGCCACTAACCACAAGCAAATTCTCAGCCCGCATGCATTCCGTAACATGATGGCTCTAACTTTCGGTTCAAGTCAAGAAAAGCGAGTATTGTGAGAAGGAAAAATGGAGACGAAAAGCAAGAAGAAATGTATCTCTCGTACAGAAAAGGAGAATGAATATACGGTTGCCCTTCCCTGCAGCAGAATTAACAGGCATCACATGGAAAACAATCTCAGCCCCGGCTATGAAAGAGAGGAGAGGGCCATTAAAAGCAGCCTGAAGGGATGGACTGGACCCAATATCACTAAAGCAAGCTCTCACTCACTGAAGTGAGGGCTCGCTCACAGGCAAAGAACCGTGCAGAGTTCTATAGCCACAATTAAAATCTCCCCCTCTGCCAGATCGGCCAGAGGGCAGAGACTGAATGGGGGGAGGGAGGGGGACGTGGGGGCAGACATGGAATACCAAAGGCAGATTGAAATGTGTAGCCAGTAATGAGCACTACCAAAGCATAGCTTTTTGCAGCAGCGGTCTAAAGTTTAAACATTACCAGTCATTGAACTGAGAGTGTGGTTGTTCTGAATGTGTCATTAAAGGGACCGTTCATTCAAAATATAACATCGTCATAATTTACGCCGCTTCATGTTGTTCTAAACCTGTATGACTTTCTATTCTGCAACAAAGACAAACTGCATATAGGGATGCACAATAGATCAGCGATTTATATATATACTAAATTCTTATTTTCAATTTTGACCTTGTAATTCTTGATCCTAAATTGTTGTTTCTGGAAGTAATGACAGATCTCTCTCTATACATGTTCTCTAATTATGACAGATTTCTCGAAGTATGCCAGACTTCTCCAATCATTTAGTCAGCTTAAACTCATCCCTTTTTAAAAAAAATCAAATGCAAGCTTGCATTCAGATCTGCCTCCATTTAATCAGCAACTAATGGATAGAACCAATTCCCATCCTACTTTATTTGTTGATTTGTTTTGTTCAGATGTATGTCACAATACGTAAGAAAAGATTTTTTGCTATTTACATTTCATTGCGACTTTAATCTTTAGAAAATTTCAAAATCAATATAAATTTTTCCTGAATTCACAATTGATTTGTTTTATTTTTTGTTTTCTAATTGTATTTAGACAAAATAGTAATAGAATTTTAATATCAGTGCATCCCTGATTGCATAGTGTCCAGAGCTCGTTTTGTATAATGGGCACTGACACTGTTAAACTTCCCACAAACTGTCTGTATGACTTGTGCACCATATTTCAAGCCGTCGTAAGCCATAGAATCTTTTTTTTTTTTTTCAGGTTTCCAGTAGGCTCCCATTTCTGTCCCCTACATGCCTTAACCTTGTACTTTATCTCTGTGGTTTGTTACCGTTGTATAAAGTTGGTTCATTAATATAAAATTCACACAGATTCTCTTGTTTCCTGTGGCAGATTTTGCCGGTTGATTGGAGTGCCAGTTTTTTTTTTTTTTATGCACGGTGATGTGATGAGTCTTGTGTGCGCTATCTGTGGGTTATCTGCATGTGTTTTGACATGATAAGAAGGAGCATGAAGAGTCTGTTATCAGTTTGTAGGGGTTGCGCGGAATAACATAATGCCAAAAATTGCCTCTTTCTGACCCCAGGCTATCATTGCAAGAAGTGGAAGGTCTTTGTTAGTGGTAAGGGCTTTGTAAGAGTGATGTTCTGTTTTTCTTAATTTTGTATTGATCAGTTCCTGCTTTGACAAGCATTTTTTCATCCAATATATTAAGGGAGGTTAAATTGGGTTTATTTGATCGACCCAGAAAAGTCCTAGTGTCAGACAGAAAAGGATTTTAAATTGGAGGGCTAGTTACAGAAAATTCAACTAAAGTCAGAAATAATGTTTTTGTTTTTGTTTTTTGTTTTAAGCCAGATTTTGCAGTGATGTTGTTGCAAATATTTTTGTGGTTTTATTACCCTAATTTATGCGTGAAATATTTATTTGTAGATCTGGGCATTACTGCTATATGATTAATTTCGATAAATAAACAATGCTAATCTTTTTACGTTAATCACTTATCATTTTTGACCCGCAACACACATAATAGAAATCTTGCTTAAAGACACAAGCAATGTGTAACACTTAATGGACTTACTGTTGCAGGGCTCCAGACTGCGACCAAATGGTCGCATTTTGCGACCAAAATTTGAGAGTGTGCGACTAAATTTTACATCCAGTCGCACATGTGCGACCAGTAAATTTCATCTCGTTCATAGTGGGCGACAACCGACGTCGCGTCTGCGATGCTTTGTTTACGACATCACAACAATTATTTTTTTTAACGGTCCTCCATGAAGGGTTCCGAGTGAATGAGTGTGTGTGTGTGTGTGCGCGCGCGCGCGCAAGTGAGTGAGTGAGTGAGCGAGCGAGAGAGAGTGAGAGAGTGTGTGCGTGCGTGTGTACATGTGCGAGTGAATATGTGTGTGAGACGGCTCGAGATGACTGGTCGTAAAGCAATGTGTAGTCTGACAATGTTTCTTGTCCAGGACATGACAAGATTTTTAGGAGTCGAGACTCGAAATCGTGTAATCTGATACATTGACTATAGTAACAGACAAAAAAATTGCGTATTCTGAACCAGACATAACTATAACTATGGTATACTGTGGTTATGAAAGTAGCCTACACATCTTTTTACAGCACTTCAAAACTATATCCTATTAAAATATATATATATTTTTTTTATGTGTCGACCAAAACATTTTTGTTCATCCTTTAAAGATTGTCTCTATTTATAAAACTGAAAGTTTCAAGAAGTAGGAAAACTCACACTTATTTTTTTTAAAAAAAAGAAGACTAAATTACCATTGTAAACAGCTGCTGAGGGTGCTTATTGGCTATTTTCACTCCCTAATATCTATTTTGTCACTCATTTTGCTTTTGAAATAATATTAAGACATTATGAAGGATAATAATTAAATTTAACTTTATCTATACACCTCAAATTTAGCTCAGTGCTTTGTCATCCCACAGTGCTACCAAATACTTTCTGTAGAACTTAGAGCCGCGGCCCTCAGATGTTAGTCTGGAGCCCTGTGATCTTAAAATAAAACTGCACCATAATTTCTGTACGCTTAATCTATTTATTATCAAAGCATTTGTCTGTAATAGTTATTTATGGGGAAAATGTGAAGGTGTGCCCCTAAATTTTCTGCTTGCGCTCCTAAAATTTTAAGTCAGGGGCTACAGCGCTCCTAATAAAAAAAGTTAGTCTGGAGCCCTGTGTTGTCTGTACAGGGAGTTGACAAAATATTTAGCTATGATCAAATGAAGAGCAGGGCCTCCAGAATATTTTCAGTCCTTCTTGGAATACTGTTATAAAAGTCTTGATGTGTGAGGAGTGGAATATTGCATCATTCTCCATGAGAAAAGTGCCATGAAGGATGAAGGAGATGGAATTTTCCATTCCTACTGTGTGTTTGAGAACTTCACATGATGGTTTGGGTTTGATGATGCTCAGATTGAGAACCACAAATGCATTTGACCTTATCTTGGCTTAAAACATATCATCAAACCATATACCTATCTGGATGTAGGAGAAAAGAAGAAACATGGTTCTTCAGAACATTACCTTTTTTCCTTTGCTCTGGGGTTTGTGTGGTGTTCTTGCTCCAATTTAAGCATCATTTGTCGCCATTTTTGCAATTACCGAATGGCAGCCCAACCATATGTTTCAGCTTTCATGACCAGTCCATGTTCAGCGTGTCTCAGAGTACTGTTACTACTTGCTGTTCTTTGTTGCTTGGATTGTGATCATCTTGTTTGTGTAGTCACTCTTAGCGTTGCACCTTTTAGTCTTTTTTTACCTGTTATGGCTAATAAAGTTTTTGTGGGCTATTTGGTAAAATGAATAAGGTGCTCTAAATTCAGTTCCAGCAAAAACAGCACAATAGACCCCAAAGAGGAACGTTTCCAGCCATCAACTCTTTTAGAATGCAAGTGCATGCTTTTCGCTAGCTTATAATGATGCCCCTCTATTTTGCCCACATCAATGAAAAAGCATTCGGCTCCGTCAACAAAGTCAAGCCTTTGGCGCTTTTAAGATGCCCATCTCAGAAATTAATTACCTCCCTTGTTAATCTTTGCTAATTAAAATTGTAAGTTTATTGGTTCATGATAGCCATGGAAGGACAACTTGGTGAGTGTTCCCTCCAACTGCAAGAGTTTTGTGAAAAGTTGGCTTTAGTTACACAAATCAGAACAGTGGGAGACTCTTTTGGATTTATTGGCCTGATATAGCTGTTGAGACCCTCTTTTTTTTTTCAAGAATTTTACTTTTGTACCCACATATGTTGACATCCATTTGTTCCTTTTTATTTTGTGAAAGAAAACAGTTGGTCCAAGATTAGCTGCAGAGGTTGCCTACATGTAGACTAATCCATTAGTGTGGATAGGTTATTGGCTTCCTTTCTGCTGCTCAAATGGAAACCCATTAACGGAGGTAATGTGTGCCTCTGGCGAAGCCCACGGCACAGAGGCAGTGGAGGGTGTATGTCTCATGGAGCAAACACACACTGGTGTTTAGAAGACTAGCAGTCTCCTGAACCGATGAGCCAAATATTTCTTTTACTGTCACTTTCTTTCTCGTTTTTTTTTTTTTTTTTTTTGGGCGTAAATTTTTTATGCTTGTCCTCCTTAACTCTTTTCTCTGTCTTTCTCTATATATCTCATATTTTCAACTGTTTTCACTTTCTCTCTTTCGCTCTTTTGCTTTCTCCTGACGCTCTCTGGCTGACACTGGCTTGGGTACAGAGTCACATTGATCTGTGAAAAATCCTTCAGGCAATCATGAAATATTAAATTCAAGTCGTACTCTACACATTTCTCTCCTTTCTCTCTTTCGTTCCCTCTCTCTCTTTATCGCTTTCCTTCCCGATCCGCCATGTCCTTCCTTGCGTTTAGTTTATTCGCACTGCATTTCATCAGTTGGAACAAGTTACAACCTTTCACAAGTCACACAGACTGATCTCTATCTGCGTTTTAAGCGGTTTGTATCTAAATCTTAAATGTAAACACCTTTCTGGAGTTATTAACCAGAACAGTCAGTCGCAAAGCACTCTTATTAAGGGATTCAAGAGCATTTATTTGTTGATGCTATAAAAAATAAAAACAAAATGGTTGTCAAATTTATGTAAATCGTGTGATATTTTTTTATTATCATAATATTTTAGATTGACCAAGGGCGTATGTTTCCTCAGTATACACATTGTGGTTGTAAATGTTTATACCAGTTGAGGAAATGTTGATTTTGTCGATTTATATAGATTTGTTCCGCAATTGTTATGTACATTGTGGTTATTAATTTCTTCATATTTATATTAGTATTGTTGCATTTAAGAGAAAAAAAGAAAGAGTGCAGATCTATTTCCGCTCTATTTGTCGACAGCTTAAAGAGTAAATCTAAATGGTTATATACATTCTTAGATTTCCTGCCCTTAATTTTTTTTCTTTCTCCCCCACTGCCAGAGATCTCTGGTTGGTTGTGTAAATAATCTGTTTCATATTACCGCAATGACCCTCTGTGTATGTAGAAGCCAGAGGGGTATTGGCACCATCTTGGCTTACCCTCCTGATTCCCTCAAGCTGTTCAGCTACCATTACAGCTCATGCTATTACTCTTTATACATTGTGTTTATTCTGGATTGAAACACAGTAGGCGTGCATTTCGCCATTCGGAATGTAACCGCAACAATGTTTGTTAAATCAGCTTATTTTGAAAGTTGAGACACAAAATCGGTAGTAGTGGAGACATTAACCATCCAGTCCACTGTAATGGAACATTTTTTGTACTCCAAACTAAAGAGTGTTTTAAAGACCATCATGCCACAATCTTTGTTGAGCTACTTCGTGTGTTTTGTATAGCATCGCCCTCAGGCTTAATGTGTACCTTGTAGCCATGTAAGCTGTTGACAAGTGCTCTTTTTTTTTATACAGGCAACACAATGTGGGAGAGCTGTTTGAATTGCAGGCAGATGTAGGCAGAATGTTCGTTCTCCCGCAAGTGCTGCCTGAAGCATCCCGGTTCTTTGTGCTGAGAGAGTGAAACAGGGCGAGAAAGGGATATGCTGTTTCTAAAATGTGTGCAGAATAGTTGTGAATTTGCACCGTGAATATTTACCACACAAATTTGAGAGACGTACATTGTCAGAGTGTCAAAATAGACACTTAAATTATGCTTAATCCTGAAAAAACAGATAGGGAGAGGTCTGGAGATGTCAGCTCCTACAGGATGAATCACAGTATGTGGCATCTTCTGACATTCATATCTGATCCAAGTGTTTGGCATACATGCTGCAATTTTGGTTTACTGAAAAGACTTTCCCTTTTGGTGTTATTAGCAATGATTATGGCAGATTTGAGAGCTTCGTATATTGAAAAATGCTAGTAATAGATATCTAGTCCATTGACTAGAACCTGTGCCATATCTAGAGACTATAGACTTGGGGTGGGTTCTTTTAATCGATAATGTGATCAGCTACCACTAAGAATGCCCTAGAAACAACATAGCAACCACCCAGAATACCCCAACAACCACATAACATGGTAATAACAAAAACTCAAAACAGCTAGCTTGTTATGCGGTTGTTAGGGTGTTTCTAGAGTTTTACCAACAGCATAGCAACATGCTAAAAAATATCTAGAAAAAATAGCATGTTATGTGGTTGTTAGTGTTTCTAGTGTTATTTGGGTAGGCTTTAACAACACATAGCAACATGCTAATAAAAACATCTAGAAAAACTAGCATGTTATGTGGTTGCTAGGGTGTTTCTAGGGTTAAATGGGTGTTTTGTTTTTTTTAGCAACCACATTGCAACATGCTAAAATAACCCCTTAACAACTGTATAGCAACATGCTAAAACCACTCAAAACACTATTGAAAGGCTATAGCAAGTTTTCTTTAGAGGATCTAATTTGAACTATTCCATTAGTGGCTCTCAATTAAATTTTTAGTAAAGGATGAAGGAAATAAAACATCTGTTTGATTTAAGGATTTTAATTTGATGGTGTGTTGGATTCAGGGTAGATTTAAGGGTTTAGTATCTTCACCAGTTGGACTTTGTTGTGTCTGTACTTAATTGTGTGGTGAGGTAATGATGGAGCACCACAAAACCTTACATGCTCTTGTTATGGTTGGGGCCGCAGGCCTGGATTTTATCCCAGCTCTGCCCCTCAGCTCCTCAACTTCACTGGAGGCACAGGAACTGCAGCTTTGCCACTATTTCACTAATTAGAAAATCCCCTTCCCCACAGCAAGACTTTTTAATTATGTGTAGTGTCAACTACTTTACAGATTTAATCCATGGATAATACACACCGAACCACAAACTAGAATTGTCATAAATGTGCTGGAAAAGTGACCATGGTCTTAGCAGCTTTCGTAGAACCTTCTTACACTCTTAACAATATAGGTTCCGAAAGGGGGTTTTGCCATGCAAACTTTTTGCTTCTCCAAAGAACCTTTTTGTGAACAGGTCTTAAAAGAACAATTTTTTTTCTTAGTGTGAAGAACATCTTGATAATCTAAAGAACCTTTTTCCACTATAAAGAGCCTTTTTTTTTTTTTTTTTTTTTTTTTTTTTTTAAAGGTCCCGTTCTATGCCCCTTTTCACAAGATGTAAAATAAGTCTCTGATGTCCCCAGAGTGTGTATGTGAAGTTTTAGCTCAAAATACCCAACAGATAATTTTTTACAGCATGTTTAAATTGACATTTTTTGGGGCTCAGAAAAACGAGCCGTTTCAGTGTGTCCCCTTTAAATGCAAATGAGGTGCTGCTGGACGACACAGGGGGCGGAGCTTCATGAGCTCGCGCTCAGTCTGTCAGGAAAAATTCATCTCACGGAATGATGATAATATCAGAAACTCTCAGTAACGGCGTTCATTTCGAGTCGGACAATAATGCCTACAGAGTCAGATTGCTGTATAGAGATGAAACCGGTATGGTTTAGTAGTTTAATTACGGTTATTATAACGTATTTGTCATCTGCTTGTAGGCTGTGTATCCATTATTTATTAATAGCCTACAAGTCTGCTGTCTGAATGATGATCAAACATGTACTGATGAGTTTAATAAAGTTTATTGTACATCACACAAAAGATGAAGCGTCAGTTTTACTTCAGAAAATCACCGTAAGAGCTGAGTAAACACAGTAGCCTAAGTTATAAGAAGTGCGCAAGTAGCCAGTAGAGTTGAGGGAGCATTCCTGTGGGCGGAGGTTAGTCAAGAAACGGTTCTGGTGATGTCACTAATGCAGGATGTAGAGGGGTGTAGTCCAATCGAGACGTTTTTTGTAGTCAACTTCTGTTAAATAAAATATCTCGCTTGGCATTGAACTTTGAGCTTTATAATTTTACAGATATTATTTATGCTCTAACAGCAACATTACACATTAACTAAAGTTTGAAACATGAAATCGCATGCAACGGGACCTTTAATGGATGTTAAAGGTTCTTCATAGATTCATCAATGCCAATAAAGAATCTTTATTTTTTAGACTTTATTTTTTACTCTGCATCTTCTTTGAGGAAGACATTGCGGTTAAAGCGGCCTGTTTTGAAGCCCAACCATGTCCCTCATAGTTTTGTAATTGCACAAGGTTAGATGGTTCTGGATCAAAGTAAAAGACTGCCATCAAAAAGCCGGATAGTATAGGGTTAAAGTGAAGTGGAGCAGGGTTGTGTAGCCCCGGGCGGCAGTTCTGCAAAGACTGGGCTGTGTTCGTGCAGAGGCAAGGCGAGTCATTTCCCCAAACGCTGGAGACACACAGAACCCTCAGGCACTCTCTAACCTTTAGAGGCCAGAAGTGCTCACAGTCGTTTGGAGGAATAAGGTGGAGTAATAAGGTTTTTTCTCTCCATTTTGTCTGGAGAGGGTTTTTTCTGTGGTGGTTTGGTCACTTTGAGTTGAAGGGCTTCTCAATTCTTGGGTAGCTTCGGAGCAGAGCTGCTTCTTGCATGAGTTGTACATGTTTTGAAGATTTTAAGACCTTTACATCTGGTTGAAGGATACGTTTCATGCTTTTCTGCTCAATTCATGGCTTTCAGAGACCTACAAGTGTAAGCTGCCTCATCTCTTCAGGGTTTGGAGTCAGTTCCTCTGGAGGTGTTTGCTGTCCTACACACAGTGAACACGCACAAACACAACTCAAGGGTTTACAACACACTTTAACCCTAATGACACTCGAAAAGATAGCTTGTGCACCCTACACATTCCACTCCACAGCTAATGTGGTTTAAAAAATACATTTCTCTCAGTGCCTGGGGCATGTTAATGCTCACATCTGTAATATATTCATCCATATCTTTACACATTTATGCAGGCTTAACAAGCTCCATCTCTAACGCACCACTAGGATAGTGGCAAAATGCCCTGAGCGTGTTCACCCACACATGCTAACTGTGAAACGCAGTCTTCCTGTACTGCAGTATTGAGTTGAGCAAGTAAAACTGTATCTTACTAAAGGCTAGAGTTTAGGTGATTACATATTAGATTTTTATTTTAAAAAATGATTTTTTTCTGAGATATGTTTTACTTTTTGTAAATATTTTATTATGGGTCAACGATAAAAATGTAGTTCTTAGAAATGAACTCTTTGTATTCATTATGGTTTTGAAAAACTTTTATACAATTTTCACAAAAGTTTCAGGTCAATGATAAAAATGTCACTTGTAACTGCCATGTAAAGTAATAACATTTTCCTGACAACATGCATAATGTCTACAGATCCTAATTATTTTTAAAATATTTGTTTATTTTTCACTTTTTAATTTTTTTTTTATATTTCTATTAAGCTATTAAAACAATTTTAATAATTTACCAACAATAGCATTATTTAGGTGTACCACCTGCAAAATGTATGTAATTTAATATTTAAAAAAAAAAGTAATTTAGCCAAATTATAGCTTTTCCTTTTGTTTTACTTTTATGCCTGCTTTAAAAAATATGAAATTAATCTTAATTCAAAAATAGCATTCAAGTCGTTGCATGTAAGAATCAAATGTTTGAATAAATAAGATGTCGTCGACCTATTAATTTGAAATCAAGTACAGTGGGTCTGTGTTGAAGACCTCATTCATAAGTGTTTGCTGACTGTTTTATGACATTTTTAAATTACGTTTCTCCACACACACATACGGCATCCAATGCTCGGCATTGATTTCATGTTTATTTAAGTGCGTGCGATGTGTAACACTATCACTTGATCGTGTCCTTAACTTCCTGGAACAGTCTCTTCTGGGTGTGGTTAATCACTGAAAATTTTGGCAGTAAACTCTGATTTTAGTTTTGCGTTTCATTCTTTCTTTAAAGTGCTCATAACAATTAAACATTAAACGGCGTACAAGACCACGCACCGACCTGCCAGCGTAAACATGTCGTGTCCTTTGCCAGCCCTGGGTGTGTGTGAGAGTTGGAATCATTCAGGGTGTGTAGCATGTATGAGGGTGATATAGATCCCACAAAGCTGCATGTTGTTTCTGTAGGGTGTGGTGTGTGTTTTGTGCCCAGAGGCCATCTTACACCTTCTCACGTACACTTAGTATTCAGTGAAGGCTGGAGACCCTAACCGAGTGATGTCACAGTATTTGACCCCCTGTACGGCTGATGAATACGATACACATGCGATCTTCCTCACTCCTCCAGGAAATTGGTTGTAAGGTCTTTCCCCTCAAGGTGGACTACGTAAATAATCGTAATGTTGAGAAAGCTGGTCGTTAGCCCTCTGTTTCATCGTCTTGACTAGTAATATATAAGCCTAGATTTTATTTGAATGATCTTTGTTTTTCGTAAGAGTGTGGCTGTGATCTCATTCTTTCCCACTCACATTTGTTTGAGTCAAATCTGAAGAGGAACTGCTTTGAGATACTGTAGTTGAGATCAAAAGTCTGCTGCCCGGGGCATGAGGTGTGGTTCTCTAGCCTCGAGCTGAGAACAGATGATCACATGTTGTGCAGGTGTGCTGACAAACACACAAAAGCACAAAACCAAAGGATCTTTGATGACTGCAAGGTCTTTACTGCAAAAAAAAAAAAAAAAAAGATTTGAAAATCAAGGCCAGACTGGTTCGGCTCAGATTTAGGTAGCACAAAGACTTAAGTTCAATTTTGCATTTGATTTGATTTAATTATTTTGGACTATTTTAAATAAACCCAAACCTTTTGGCCTAATTTTTTTTTGTCTTGTTACCATTTTAAATTTAACACAAAACAATCTGACCTAATCGAATCTTTGAGAATAAAAAATATTTATTTCATTTTATTTCCTTTTACTCTTAAGTTAGACATAACAATCTGACCCAGTTGAATCTTTGGGAATGTATATTTTTTTTTACTATTTTAAATTAAATACAAAGCAATCTAACTTAATCCAATAGTAGATTTTTATATAATTATTTCTTTTTTTATTATTTTAAGTTAAACATGACCACAAAATAATTTGACCTAATATTTGAGAATAATGAAAATGTTTTTTTTTTTTTTACTATTTAAATGTAACAAAACAATCTTTCAGTCCGATCTTTGAGAATAAATAATAAATATTGAATTAATTTTTTTTATGGTTTCAAATTAAAAGCACAATAATCCGACCTAATCCAATCTTTGAGAATTCAAATTTGTTTTAAAATTTGTATTATTATTATATTTAAAAAAATAATGTTATGCTATTAGTCGTGAGAGGGTAATAGCAGAGCTGAGATTTTATACAGTAAAATGTTGGCAACAGCAAAGACAGATCTTATGAATGTTATAAATGTTTTGTCATTTATTAAAATTAACCACTTGTTTTTTTTTTTTGTTTTTTTTTTAAGAAGTATGTTTGTCTAACTGTGGGCTGTTTATGGTTAAATAAAAATGTAACAGCCTACTTAACGTAGGAACCATTTATCATCACCAATCACAGCCTTGGCAAACGTTTATCAACCCATGACAATGACCTAATGAATTCTTTCATCATTCCCATTCAGCCTCCTGCGGGCTCCTCTGGAGCAGCGACCGGTTCTACCTCATCCTCCACGTCTTCAGTCCGGCAGACCCGTCAGCGCATCACCCGGGTCAACCTCAGGGACTTGATCTTCTGCATGGAGCAGGAGCGAACCACAGCCAGGTCCATGCTGCTCTACAAGGCCCTTCTGAAGTAGCACTGATCCAGTGAGATGGATGAGATCATCCACCCTAATGGTACTCCACCTGCTTGACTCTCAGTAATACGTTCAAGTCTTCCTCTCCTTCTCCACATTCGTCTCCGGTTTGTGCCTTCAGACTCACCTGTGGCATGAACTCTTTGATCAGTACGAGCGTGTTGCTGTGAAACTTCTAAACGTGGCCGTTCTGGAGATGAGAAGGTTCTGGAAAAGCACGTAAGCCGGCGGCTGTGGACACCATGTGATTATCCCCTTTGGGTGACCCCTTTATGGTTTTATTTCCCCTTTGTTTTGGATTAATGAGCCATCATTTTGAGCAATGTTGATCTTTTTATTCATTAACTTGAACTCAGACTGGTTTTACGTTTCAGGATAGAGATTGAGATTTGTTTTATATAAATAGCGGCTGGACTTGTTTTTAACCGAAAGCCTCGTTTGCAATAGAGACACTGGAAACGTGAATGCAAATTTTTAGAGGTCTAACGAGTCGGGAGTATTTTTAGTAACTTATAAGTAGCTCATCTTTAAGTCTCTGAGGAAACGTGTGGATGTTTTGGGGGGATTTTTTTGTTACAGATTTATGCAAAATGAAGAAACTCTGTGTTGTAAAACACTGACTGTCTTTCATCCTATTGGATGGTCTTTTGAAATTCAGTGACAGTTTTGTCTCGCACACTCAGTGTGGAGTTAAATGTGTGTACGGTTTCACTAGTGTCTGTGTTAAGTATACTGTGAAATGGTGCCTTACGTGGCCCTCCTAGGGCACCATTGTTTTTTAATCAAATTCACGGCATGGAATTATCTAATATGCTAATACTAATATGCATCGCTTCAACAACGATTCTAGAGCAGGATCTCTCGTAACTTATTTGTGGAGAAATGGCAGGTTGTACGTATTGTTAATTTGACCCTTTTTTTTAAAAAATACGTTCAAAATAGGGTGGTTTTCACAGACTGCAGTAATGATTTTAAAATACTAATGTTGCATTTTGGATCCTGTACTTTTGTGTATGAAATTAAATTTCACAATAAATTTAGTATCTGTCATCGGGCATTATTTTGTCTCAAATAGCGAATATTTGTTAAACTGCCCTTTTATGACATGCAGTAGGAGAGGAAATGGCATTGTTTGACATGTACCTTTTGGCCTTGTACAGATGTATGTTGGGAGACGGTCAACGTTCATGTCGCGTGCAATGATTCCTTTGAGATCTGAAGCAAAATCTTTTTCCATCACTCAGATTGGTTTTAATTTGTATTGTTTGTGCTGACGTTTGGACAAACAGTATTGTTGATCAAGGGATTGTCTTTTGTCTAAAAAACATATCTATTAGAATTTCTATTTTTGCTAAATTTAACAATTTTTGAATGTTTGGTTGGTTTGGAAAAAAGTGCTCATCTCTATTAAATTTGTACTTTTGTAAAAGAATAAAGTTCCTAATTATACTTCTGACGTGACTTTCTTTGATGTTTGTTTTACATGAATGAATGTAAAAGTCAACTTGAATACACTTTCATATTGTGCAAAATTTACAAAAAACAGTCTTGATGATCTTCCATCACAATGAATCAGCTTTATTTGGCTGGCCACATGGGCTATTGGTTAACGTTAATCATATGTCCTTACATTTTGCCAATATGTAAGGACATAATTACCAGCAAGTAAAGGATCAAATAAATATGGTCTGATTCCTGAGACAATTTTTGGTGTCTTTAACTACCATGTACTAACATTTAAATAAAAAAATTGGTACAATGCACTTATTGTGTAAATACGTGTTCTACATTGTACTTGTATTATGACATACCAGAATTAAATTATATCTGTAATTACACTGTTGACGCTCCCCTTAACCCAGTGTTTCCCAACCCTGTTCTTGGACACATTTTGGATATCGGTCGCATCTGACTCGTCCATTTCAGGTGTTGGAGTCTCTACTAATGAGCTGATGAGTTGAATCCGGTGTGTTTGATTAGGAAGAGTTTGCAAAATTACTGTTATGAACATGGTTGGGAAACCTAATCATACCACAACCTGTCCATCACCTTACCTCTATCCCACCTCAATAGCAGCAAAAGTGTTTTGCAATACAACATGAACACAAAAAGTACAAAAATATATATATTTTTTGGGCCAAGTACACAGTAGTTAAAGACATCAGATATAAACTGAGAGCCAATTGTTTTTTTTGTTTGTTTTTTTCACCACTGACTGCAAACTCATTCAGGTGAGGCTCTATACCTTCCATGATTCAGTCAATTTCTGATTAAAAACATTAAGTCCCGCCCTACCTTTTATTTTATCGTTGAGTAATTTGTTCAGAAAGTGTTTTGCGAATGTTCTTGCATGTTTAAGATCTATTTTCTAACTGCTATTATTGATCTCTTGACTGATTAATTTTTTAACATTTGTTTTGACCTTGTAGTTAATCAAAATGCCATGACTCTATCTTTCAGTGAAACGACAGACTTCTCTCTGGTGACGTATGCAGGACTTCTCCAATCATTTCGTCCACTGAAACCCTCTACAATGACTGCAAGCTCGCATTCAGATCTGCCTCCATCCAAGTAATGAACCAAAATAATGTTTCACTAGGAAAATATGTCGCTAATTCTGTTTAGTCTTGGCCTGTTTACGATATTCACTTCAAATGTCATTTGTATCAAAAGTTCATCCAACACATTCACATACATGCTGTCAGTGGTTTAAAATAGGGAAAGAATCCCAACAATTTATTAAAAGTTCATTTATCAACACCAATTACAAAAAGAATATGACAATTCAAATGAACACATGCCTGACATACCACTACGATTCATATCAATAATAATCCATTACCAAAAATTTGTATTTAAATAATATACATTTGGACCATACTGCAATATACATCTCGACACAACATCCATTAGAGCAGTATTTAAATTAAGATTTTTGTAATGTCCGACGCAGCTTCTCTGACCCTCGTTGCACTGGAGACAAGATAGTCTTTAAATTTTTTCTTAAAAATCTCCCTCTTTTTTAAAAAAAAATGGCAGCTGCACAGCGGCGAGATGGTAAGTTGCATTCAGGGGGACCTGCGTGAGCCTTTATGTACAATGTGCGACAAATCGAAGAAATTTGAACACAGCATAAAAGAAACAATGGCCAGTTAAGACAACAAATAGCATAATATATCCGTGACATTTCAGTGACCCTTCCTTTTGAAATGGTGAGCTGTCTTATTAAATGTGCCTTTTTACAACACATTATACAATTCAGTCTGTTTACCAGCCCTGCTTAGTGAAGCTAACCTTTCAAGTTTACTCTCCCTCAGTCTCTCTCCAAGTGGCTCTGATTGCACTGTTTTGCTAAGGGAGAGTGATCAAAAGGGATTGTGGGAAAGTGCCCTTAACCCCTGGAGACTGGAGAGAAGTCTGACCCGACCCTTGAGGGGCAAAGTTATCCCCCTCTTCTCTGACGGTCCGAGCAGCTCCCCCTGAAAGTGCTGACTAATCGTATTTTTTAAAAGGTGCCTTCATCAAACGACGATGTTGCTTTAGACGCGAGGGGATTGTATCTACAAAGAGATATTTGCTTGTTAACCGTTTACTCAAAGCAATCATGATGTATGATGAGTTTTCGAAGCTGCTAGATGGTACGTTCACGGCTAGTTTTGAAGAAAACGGGCACCCGAAAGAAAGGCGAGGGTTTAGCGATGCCATCAGACAAGCCAGTCCAGGTTTCCCTTCAGACGTGCTAGAGCAAAAAGCCTCTCTGCCCAGCGCTGAATGCATTACCAGACCGTCCGCTTTAGCCTCGAGTCAAAGCGTCTACGCGGCCAACTCCAGACCGCACTTACAACCAAATGACTTCTGAGAACTGCTCTCATATCCTTCATGTAGCGAGACAATAGCAATAAACCTGTAGGTCATAAAAGAACTGATTTACATAGATGAGACTGGAAAATGAGAACATTAGATATCAAGATTAAAAATGGATCAGAGGACAGACTTATGTATTTTGTGGTTAATTTGGCCCGGGAGCTTAGAGATCTGACTGGTGCTTCATTTGAAAGTCTTCTAGCCGGAAGGTGCGTTCGCCACAAACGCAACTTCCTTGTAGAGTTCTTCTCAGACTTTACAATCGCAAAGTTATGTCATGGTTCTTGTACAGTGGAAATATAGATCAACGAGTGCGTTTTGCATGACTCGAGCCAAATGAAGAGTTAAAAAGTTCAACTCGAGGTCAGTAGCTGAAAAGCCATCCCGTGGCTCGCTTGGGTTTGTAAAGCATCTTTTGGAGGAGTTTAGGGGTCGTTGATGAAATTACTCGAACATTTACTAAGATTTCAGTCCTCTTGGAGTCCGAAGAGTCGAAGCAGACTCTTCTTGCAAATAAAGCCTTCTATTTGTCCGCTGGCGTTTTTTTTTTTTTTTTTTTTTTTTTAAGCAGACTGAGGTGTTCGTGGTTGGTGCAAGAGCTGGCTAGTCCATTGGCTCCTGTTTTATCCGGATGGGCGTGTGGCTGGTCTGACACCGTCTGTCCTCCCGACTCAGGATGTACTCGCTGAACTGGGAGGAGTCCACGCCCCCGCCGCATGACGCCACCATGCTGAAGCCTTTCTGGAACAGTCTCTCCAGGACCTAGGAGAAACCAGGGACATATTTAAATATACTGATATTTCAGTACAATGAGAAACTCAGATGGATCAAGACACCAACAGCCTCACCAGGATCTAGAAGAAACCAGGGATTGAACACTCAGTATTCTGAGTAAAGATGATTTTCGTACAATATTTATGCTAGTTTATCAGCACTTATATTTGCATCAAAGACAAACTTTTCTGGAACTGTCGTTCTAGGATCCAGGAGAAACCAGTTTGTTCAATTTGAGACACTCTCTATGGGTTTTTGGAGTTTATGCTACTCTTAAAACAACTGCATAATTCTGGAACCGTCTAAGAAAAGACGTCTTAGTTTTTTGTATTTTGAGATGAAGTTTTATGTAAATGAGGTAAACTCCTATTTATGCTACTCGTATCTGCACTTAATTTAAATGCATCAAGACAGCACCAGATGAAACCCTTTTGTGTCTACAGGACCTAGAAGAAACCAGGGACAGTTATCCGTATTCTGAGATGATGCTTTTCATACAATGTGAGCTCTATCAGCGCTCTATAGTTGCATCAAGACAAACGCCATGTTAAAACTTTCTGGAACAGTCTCTCCAGGACCTAGCAGAAACCAGGGACATTTTTAGTATCTTGAGAAGTTCTTTGTTCAATTTGAGAAACTCACTATGGGTTTTTGGAGTAAGCAGATTATAATACTCTACGTAATTGCATCAAGATGACAACCCTTTTTGGAACAGTCCAGGACCTAAGAGAAACCAGGGAAGTCTTCGTATTTTGAGATGATGTTTATCATAAAATAAGCTGCTCTTTAAGCACTTCACCTAACTGCATCAAGATGGCACCAGATTGAACCATTTATGCAACGATCTCTCTAGGACCCAAGAGAAATTTTGTGTCTGTTATTTTGAGTTCAAGTTCTCTATAATGAGAATATGAAAAACTCGGTGTGACTTTTTTTCAAAGTAAACTCCTGTTTATGCCACTCTATCAGCACTTCACATAGTTGCATCAAGACGCATTTAAAATGTGCAATCTCAGTAACAGCGCTATCAACAACTTCACGCTTGCATTAACCCTCAGACGTTTCTCTCTCCAGACCATCCACCCGGGATGAGAAGGAGCGAGCAGACATCCCCTGGGCTGTTTACAGGGGTTTGATGCCGAGTCAAATGAGAATAGGCTCCCCCACTGACAGCCCACACTGTAGCCGCCCGACTCTTTCATTACAAACCCAATGCACACAATCTCAGCTACTGTCAGAGATCCCTCACCGAGAGACGTCTCAGGGCGGCCGCTGTCACTGTCATTCCCACCACCGCAAAAAAAGCCAACCAAATGTTTTATCTGTTGGAGTGCTTGTAGATTTTTTTAAAAAAATTCAATACATGCAGCCTTGAGTATTCACTTACTCCTGCACTTCTTTCAAGTGTGCTTCACATGAAAATGAAAGTTCTGGCTCGGGGCTACAGAGCCAGATAAAAGTCCCTCCGCAAAAAAAAAAAAAGATGATGAAGACGAAGGAATCAGCTGAACTGCACAGGGCCTGAGAAAAAATGTCCATCCTTATCCTCACTTTGGAAGTTGAGGCTGTGGAGAAACTTGTAGAGGAAATGAACACTTCTTATGACTTACGCACAGATGAGGAATGAAAGACATCAGCAGATGATACAAGGGCCTGCCGTGCACAAAGAAAGATTGCGTTTTTGAAGCATCTTTTCAAGACCATATATCGCCATTAAGGTCCATGTTAGGTTTTGGTTGCATCAGTGTTACAGAAGCGAGTTTTAATACACAAATCGTTTGGCTTTGAAGTTCGTTCTTTTTGTGAGATTTTAAAACTTTCGGCCACTTGTAGAAGATTAAAGGGATAGTTCGCCAAAAAAATATTATTTACTCAGCCTTGTGAAGAATAGAAGATATTTTGAAGAATGAGATGAACACTTTGACACTTCGATGAACGTCAAAATTTTTGTTTTGGACCCCATTGACTTTGTATGGACAAAAAACATTTTCAAAAAAACTGTTCCACAGAAAGAAAAAAAAGGTGAATTCTAGGTGAACTATACCCTTAATTTAAATTTAATCCGTTCTTTTAATAATAAACTCATATCTAGAGCTGTTCGTGAAGACAGAATGAACATATATAGAGTGTCACAAGCCTCTCAAATATTCACGCATTGATATCTGAAGGCTTATGATTTTGACATTACACTCAGAGCGCTGATGGTTGCATCACTTACTAACTTTCTTACAGTAAAGGCTACAATTTCTTGCCAACAAACTCTCTCTCTTACTCTGTCTTTTTCCATATCTCTCGTCCTCTGTCATTCCTCTCTGATCTACTCATATTTCATAGGGGTTTTTTTGTGAACACCCGAGATGACAAACCCCCCCCCAAAAAAATCCACCCGCACGATTTAGTCGGTTAAGTGCAACCGTCGGTTAAGAAAAAATACATAATCAGACACTCTAATTAGTAATACAGTAAGTCAATTAGGCGTGTGTAAAAAAGTTGCGTAAACCAGTTTAGGTTGTTCAAAGAAACCAAAGTACAGTATTAAAAATGTAGCATGTGTGTTTAAAACGCTTCAGGCACAGAAATGTTGGAGCACTTTTTCAAACGGAGAGATTTGTCTTAAGGACGAGTTAAAAATAAATTATGCATATCATTTCCCTCTCTTCTCCTCTCAGTTTCATGACTGCATATTCCCCACATTAGCATCGCCTCCAGGATTCACAGACGCATGTATGTGGATGTATCTGTGTGTCGGTTTTAGCACCTTTTAAACAGCCAAATGGTGGGGCATAACTGCACCTTTGCAGCTGTGGAGCCACACCTGCCTTCTACATCTCACACCCTCTCACATCTCTTCATGTTGGCAGGAAGCAGTCAAGCACAGCGCGCCCAATATCCCAGCAATCCAACAAAACTTTTTCCAAGTCCAAGTCAAAACTTTAAAGTTCACCGAATCCTTTATAATAGTTATATTTAATTTAAATGTAATTATTGGTTTTATTTTAGGCTTTTTGAGCATTTTTACTTGACAGGATGTATAAAGAGTATAATGTGGGATCGGGGCATGTTGCAGTCCAGGTTCGAATCACCGTTTCCAAGTCGAGCACCGTGGCTCGTTTTGTCTGGACTACACGTCAAATTCGATTAAAATTAAACACAAATGGGTGAATCTCAAGAAAAAAACATGTCTAGTTCACAAATTACCCCGAAATGATAATAATAATGAAAAACTTTTGACATAATTTTCATGACATTTTTCCTCCAAATCTTCATTAACATTTTACTTTTACACTTTTTTTGCTACTTACATTATTCGTAAAGGTGATTTTCATTATTTTCATAACTGTAAATCAATATTTTTAGTTTTCATGAGATTCACCCAAGTATACTCTATCATTCAAAAGTTTGGGGTAAGTGCAATTTTTTAAAAATAAATGTATACTTTTATTCAGCAAGGACGCAATGCATATAATGTTACAAAAGATTTCTATTTGAAATAAATGCTATTCTTATGAAGTTTCAATTCATCAAAGAATGTATCATGGGTTCCACAAAAATATTAAGCAGCACAGCTGTCTTCAACACTGATCATAATGATAAATGTTTCTTAAGCAGCAAATCAGCATATTATAATGATTTCTGAAGGATCATGTGACACTGAAGACTGGAGTAATGATGCTGAGAATTCAGCTCTGCATCACTCCAATAAATGACACTTTAATATATAATGTACTAGAAGTCAGTTCTTTTAAATTGTAGTAATATTTCACTATATTAGTTTTTGCAAAAACACAAAAAAATCTTAATCCAAACTTCTAATCGGTAGTATATTAGCAATTGATGACCATCAAATACATGGTATTATTAATGACAGTGCTGTACCTGTACAGAGTTGAGCCTGCAGTAGCCATTCAGTGGAAAGCGAATAACATGGGTTGGATCCTGGTTCCAGCCGGCGTTCACTGAATTGCACATGACATCCCCGGTCTCTGGGAAAATCTCTTCTATGAGGGCCTTGTCCCCACTGATGGCAATCCTCTCGCCCAGGTCAGGGGTCACCCGCACCACCAGGCACTCGCAGGGCTGAGCCGTCCGCCGCTGCTCCCGGTCCTGTTTCCAGCGCTCCAGCTCCTTCACCATGGGCGTCAGCTGGTAGAACCGAGCCTCCTCGTACAGCAGCTGGAACTCCTGCAGGGACAACACATGGAAGTGAATGTATGCACAGAAAGATAGACAGAAGGATGAACGAAAAACAACCCATCCAGCAAAAGATTGAATGAGCAGAAAACAGACCAACCATTGAATGAATGAACGACTAAGCAGACAAAAAATGCACCGACAAACACATTAGTGAATAAGCGCAAACAAATGAAAGAACAAAACAAGCGGGCAAACAAATCAGCAAATGAACAAACAAAACTAGTGGGCAAACAAATCAGAAAATAAACAAATGAACAAACAAGAAAACCACCAAGCGAGTAAAAGAATGAGCAAACAAATAAATGGACAAACAACCCATCAACCAAATGAATGAACAAGCAAACAAACCACCAAGTGAAAAAATAACAAACAAAAAATGAATGGACTACGAATTATTTTGCAGTCCTACTCTGTCACGATCAAATATCATTTCAGATTTAAATTTTACGTAAGTAATTGGTATGGTGGTGTGAATCCACTAGGTAAGACATGACGGACTAATTTATTTTTTTCTAAGCTCTTATGAGCTCTTATTTTTTCAATGCAAACTCTCACATAAAAGGAAAAACAAAAGAAGAAATTCAAACCCATATAATGATTGAGTGCTGTGTGTTTCAAAGCACATGTCGTTTAGCATTTAGCATGAACCCAGACCAACACACGGAGCAGTTTTGCCCATCTGACCCGTCTCTAGCCGGGACCAGGGCGAGGGGGGTGGGGGGAAGGCCCTCCGGCTCTCCCCTCACTCACAGATTCTCCGGTCGGACAGCACAGATTGCTGCCTTTGCCTGAGGGCTCCTTCACCCTCGAGCACATTTACCCCACTTACACTCGCCTTTCATTCACCACTAAACCAGATGGCAACGCGCCTCAGTCCAGCCATTACAAACACTACAGAAATGAAAGTATTTCCAATATAAATGGTGGTATGCATGGGAGGAAAATGAATAATAAACCAAAGTCAGTGTGGTGTTACCGCTTGTGTAACAAACACTGATTTTATGCAGCAATTCAAGTCTGTATTATCTCTATTTTTATATATTTACCAGGTATAATTTGGAGAAAAACTTCTAAATATTCAAAATACAAGCATCTAAATATTAACCCTCATGTTCTGATGATGTAGACCACGTTTCTAAAGGTGAAAAAATGATATATATTAAATCATAATAATAATAATATATTATAATGCTATTATTTAATACTATATATATACAGTATATATTAAATAATAGCATTATGATATATTGTTTACAGACCAATGTTTAATAATAGTATATTATATGGTTTTATTAACGTATGGCATTCACTTTTCAGAAAGACTTTGGGGTCTATAGGTATATTTCACATAATTTTACACATTTTGAGATTTTCTTTTTCTAATTATGTGAAATATACCTATAGACCCCAAACAGTGAGGTAAAATTTATCATCCAGCATGTTTGATGGATGTTATCGAGTTAGAATTTTGTCAGTTCTCATTAGATTGAGAAAAGTCATGACGCATTAACCTGATAGTCAATGTTAATGTTTTTGGAGATATTAAAGGGCCTAGGGGTCTCTCAGACCCCAAACACGAGGGCTAAAAGGCAGTTCTGCTTGAAACGCTGATAGCATTCTCTGGTTGTGTGCCTGGTGGCCGTGAGAGATAGCTGTGATCTCGACCCTGCTGGCTCTTCATCCCCACCCTGTAAGACTACTCATTCCACTGCAGGCTACGCCACGCACAACAATAGCACACACCATCTCAGACACAACGCTCTTTTACAATTACCACAAGAAAAGGAGTTGTTTTCTTACCCACACCCCTCCCTCACCCTCTCTTCTTTCTCTCCCTCTTTATTCCCTATGTTCCTTTCTTTAGCCCATACTGGTGCTGACAACATGGATACAGAGACTTTAGGCCTTCGGGCTCTTGCTAATTCAAAGAAAAACAAGCTCTGCTTCTTTCCCAGGTCTGCAGTGAAGGCTGGGTATGTTTTAACAGGGCTCTTTCTGTGACTCACTTTTGGGAAAGAGAATGTAAAAGCAACGGCCCACAGTGGAGTGAATTTAGTCTTTAGGCCATATCCATATAGACAAATGAAGATGGATGCGCTACATGGTTTTCAAGAGCAAACTCTTCTAGAGGAACAAAAACGTTGCCAATTAAGCCAATAAGTCGAGTCTTATGAATACGCAAATGTAACAGACATCTGGGAGGAAACCAAACGTATGCCATCACCTCTCACGGGAGGTGCTGCTATGGAAGGTTCTCATAGGTTTTTGGATGAAAAAGAGGTTTGTAGGTTTCTAGGCCTTACAGACAGACCCAACAATGGCTGAACGGCGACTAGGTCATGTAGTCATCGAGTTTCCCCGCTCTCACAGGTCAGGGCATGGTGAGTTTTGATGTGAAAAGTTAAGCATAATGGGATGTAATGATGTGCCTCTCAGTGCAGTTACATATTTTATGTGTTGTTATCAAACGGTCTAACACAGTGGAGGAAAGCTAGCCACGGAGCCTGAGGCGGGAATGACTAGTCTCACCCTAATTAATCCCATTGACACAAATACCTTTACCCATCTGATTTTTGACTGAGGCAGGAATAATACTTCACCGACTTATCTGCCGTCACTGAAGAAAAGACTTACAGCTATGTGTGTTTGAAGTCAGAAATTGTATTTCACACTATTTTGAGTTGTTGCTATAAATGTACTCAGTATTGTATCTTATTTTGTTATAAATGTCCTTAGTATTTTTGTTGTTACTATGAATGTACTCTGTGTTCTATTTTATTTTGCTATAAATGTAGCCTACTTGGTATTTTCAAGTCAGTACTGACAGTATATGGACATATTGTCTCAATATTAGTGCTGGGTATTGCCACAGATTTCACAATTCGATTCGATTTCGATACACAAGCTTGCGATTCGATTCGATTTAATATCGATTATTTTGGATATCAGGTACAATACATTGCAAATTTTCTCAAGGAAACCTGGAAAATAAAAGGGGAAAAAATTATTGTAAACTATGGGAGTCAGTTTTAGCCTATAGGCTTCATTAGCCTACTATAATATTGAAGGTAAAAATTAACTGATTTGTATACAAACACTTAAAATACACTTTTATTTATTTTTATAATAATAAAGTTATATAAAAATTGAAATGGTGGCTGTCATAAAAACTTTCCAGATTTATTCAAACGCATTAAATATTGAAGAACATTAAAAAATATAATGAATGTGTAATATGGTGCATATGTTTAACAAAATGCTCCTCTCTAGAGTCATTTTTTCTAGCTGACTAACGAGTTTATGGTCACTGGATATGTTTTTTCTGAGGTAAATGTGACGTTATGACATTGTTTACTAACGTCTTTCCACGGCTGAAACACTGATTGAGCGATTCCATGTGATTCCATGATACGGACTTCGATAAGTTGTACTTTATCTTTTAACACACTTTCCGATGCTCATTCATGTTTATTTCGCACTGTAACTGGTGTTATTAATGCGGAGGAGAAGCTGCGCTGGCGCGATCTCACGCCACAGCGCCAAAACGGTAATTATGTTTTAGAATTTCGTAAGAAAATGGACGTAATTTGAAATCTGAGACTTTGTTTCATATCAATAATAACAAAGCACAAAGATTATTGGGATTTATTGGATGGGATGCGCGCAACAATGTTCCATTCACTCATCAACTGAAAACAGGATGACTAATCGATTCTTGGGATTTAAGAATCGATACCGTTTCGTAAAAATGAGAATCGATTAAAATCGAGAAATCGATATTTTTTACCCAGCCCTACTCAATATGCAAAGGAATTGCCAAAATAATGTTTATACTCACATACTTCCGTACTTCCCTTTCCCGAAAAAAAACAGTATGTGACAAAAGAAGTATGTCCGAATTCACAGTACTCATAATATAGTAGGCGAAAAGTACCTGGATGATCTACTACTTCTGGCGAGATTCTGAAGTGTTCATTCAATGGACACTTTACTATCCCATGATGCCACGGGAGAGGATTTATGAATGACAGTGAAGCGATGTAACTGACGCTGGTAGGTCACATGACAACGACAACATGGCGAATGTAGTGCGTCCGGATTATATTCATACTACACACATTCATACTATATAGAACATACTTTTTTAGCGGTCGAGAAGTAATTACTTATATAAAATAAGTACCAGCTCAAGAGAGTATGTAATTTCGGACGCAGCCAAGGTGTTTCTGAGGAACAATGTCATCAATAAAAATCCAATTGCTCAAATTTGAGATGTCTTATCTCAAGGTGAGGCAATTTTAGTGACTGGAGAAACTTTGTAGGATGAAAAATAAACATTACAAAAGCAGGTTTTCATAGCGATGCCATAGGAGAACCATTTTTGGTTTCTAAAGAACCTTTCAGTGAACAATGGAAAAAAGAACCATTTTTTCTTGTATAAAGAACCTTATGTGCAATGGAAAGGTTTCATGGATGTTAAAGTTTGTTGTTAAAGGAGTGTGCCGCAAGAAAAAAAAAAAAAAAAGGAAATGCATGATGAATCTTGGAAAATGTTAATCATAGTATTCAGGAATTTTAGCTTAAGATAAGGTTGAATTATTCCAAACCCATGGTGTATTGAAACCATAATTTCTCTGTGGTTGTCTGGCCTTTGCATTTCACCTCAAGGCAATTCACGTGATGCTAAGAGAGGAACTAAATGAAAGGTAATGCTTTATTTTAAGGTGACATCGTTACACGTTACTGCATGTACTTACTATAGTAATTACAGTAAATTATGCATAATTACAAGTAACTAAACCTAATCCTAACCGTAACTCTATAGTCAGTACATGTAGTTAATTAATATTACTCAGTACTTATTTGAGTAAGTACAATATAACTACGTCACCTTAAAATAAAGCAGTCAAATGAAAGTTTTGGCCTGCTGAAGACATTCGGTGTGTGTTCCTTACCCTGAAGTCATCAGGAAGAAGCAGTTTGCTGGTTCTCAGGTAGCTCAGGATGTAGCGGAATATCTCTCCGTCTCTGTCGATGAAATAATGCTGCTTCAGACTGTCCAAAACAATCGGTTCTGTGCCGTTGAACAGGCGACTGATTCTGGGGGGAGAAAATGAAACTCAATGACACTTCAACTTAAAAAAGTTTTATGCAAGTACTACACGACATAAAGAATGATGATGAAAGAAAAGACATTTTCTAACAAAAACGCTCCTTTTTCTTCACATTTACATTTGAAATAAGTTTAAGAGTGAACATGTAAGTTGATTATTTTAACCTGATTTAATTGCCGGAATGGGGTCAAGCAATGGGAATTACGCTGTACGCTATTTCTGTTCTTTGGATAAATCGACTTTATCTTTGCAAAATGTTCTTATTTCATTCTCTCATCCTGTTTCATTCTTCCGTTCGTTCTTTCTTTCTCTCTCTCTCTCATTCTGGAAACCGATGCAAAACACTTAATAAGAAAACCAATTCCCCCTTTTGTGCCTCGGGTGGTCCTTTTCTCATATGGTCTTGCCGTTCCCCCAGTTAGAATTTCACCATATAGCTTTAGGCAATCTTAGTTTTTCATCTCAGACTCTTTCTTTTTTTTTCTCCAAAAAGCAATTAAAATGCTGCCTGCTTTTCACCCTCCCCCCATTTTCCTCTCCTCCCTCCTTCTCGTTGCTCTCTCGCTCCATATCCATTAATAAATCAGAGCGAGCCACGCTCTCTGTTAACCTGAACAGATGTGGCAAAGCTCTCACACTCTCTTCCCATCTTGCACACACACACATCTCTAACAGGTGGCGTCCCTTTGCCTCCCTTTATCCGCAAACCTCCGTAGATTACAGTTGGGATGGATGCAGCATGTAGGAATTGCATGACTCTACAAGTGGCAGTAGTAAAATCATATCTTTTAAGCTTATTTTTACACAAATTTGCTTTTAAAAGTACAGCAACTAAATACATCTTTGATTTATCACTCTATATACATTGCCTCCTTATATATACACTTATATGGAGGCAAAAAGGAAGTTGGACTACAGAATAACAATATAAATGCTCATAAGAGCTCTGTAAACATGACAGTTTTACGTCAACATCAGCCTTATCCATTCCAATAAAGTCAGCGCCAAATCACGACAGGTTGTCTTACCTGGAGTCTGGGTATTTGGTGAGGGTGGCCAGACTGCTGGTGTACATGTGCCCGCCTACGTCAATGTGGACTGGAGCGTTTGCTTTAGTCAGCTGAGCCGGCAGTGGGATTCCCTGAGAGGCCAGAGGAGACACTGGGGACCGGGTCAAAGACAGCCGAGACATGCTCCTTCCCTCCTGCACAAACAGCACAGTATCAAACCAACAGCTCCTGCTTCCCTTCTCCCCTTCAATCTCCGAGATCTAAGGTGCGATTCTGGCCTGCAAGTACGCGGGAGATCACTTTTACATCTTCCCTTAAATTGCGTTTTTTACCTTAAGAATTAGCACCACAAGTCTAATTAAGAAAATTTGCCTGCCGTTTTTTCCCCCCCTCCTTTTTTCATAGAACCGGAGGGGAGAAATGGAGTGATGCTTATTAGCGAGTACGAAAGGGAGAGAAGGAGAGAGAGAGAGAGGGATGGATCCTAATACTGTAGGTGTCTACCTCCGGGGTAAGAGAGGGAAAAAGTGTAAACTCCTAATTAAAGATATTGGGCGAATGTGTGAGACTCAAAACACCTCATCACCAACAGCTTTCCAGTTCTTTAAAAGTTTCTCAGAGCAAAAAAAATCAACATTTTGAATTGAAATAAAAATTAGGCTAAATAAGACTCAAATATCCACAAGGTCAAACATAAAAATCGAAATGATGCTGCGTTATAATAAAGATTCAGTTTGTGCTGAAGGTCTCATTGTCGTCTCCTCTTACAGCTCTTTACATTAAAACCATAGGGACCATGATGAATCGACCTTTGTTTGGTGTAACAAACAATTCCGCCAAAACAGATGGTTAAAGTCCCATTTCCAGAGGCATAATGCCTGGAGCAATGTGTGCACATGGTTTAACGTCAGGGTCTTAAATACTTCTATATAGGACGATGTATCCTATGTCTAGCCATCAGACATTAAACTATGAAATGTCAAAAATCAAATGGGTCCATGTTTTAGTTTAGCCTATAGTTAACTTTCAAATAGTTTATAATGTTTTTAAAAGACAAACTACTTAATATGAGGAGTTATCCAAATATATATGGATTTATGGCCTGGGTAGCACCGTCAGGAGAACTGCCCCACTTTTCACGATATTAAAAAATCAGCCATTGTATCTAGTGAATCTACAGAGCAATGGCTAAAAACATAATATGGCTATATTACATTCTTCTGAATTAAGTTTTATGAGATTAAAACACAGAGTAGCCTACCGTGACATAATGACAAGAAAGCATATTTCCAATAAAAAACATATCCGAAAAACAAACGGGGCCAGTGTAGTCCCATAACAAACAAATGACTCTTACGAGCCGGTTCTTTTAATGAGTCACTCAAAAAGACTCATAACTACGAATCAGTCTGACGAATTCTATACTGAAATGAACAGTGAATCCGTCAGAGCGGTTTGAATCAGCATCTCACTCAGTTACTAAACTACAAGTTATCATTAAATTGTGCACTCAGTAGGCCTATATATATATATATACACACACGTACTAGGACGGAAGCAAACGATAAGAGATAGCCTATCCTCAAAGTCAGAATTAACAGTTTGTGATGTTAAAACTGCGCCAGGTCCCTGGAGTGCGTAAAATAGCCCTACAACTCTGTGTACCGCACTTCCTGTACGCAGTGGGCATACAGTAGTGCTCTGACCTCTCATTGTACACTCATATCAGCCCTCCCTGATCTAAAACCGCAAAAGCACGACACCGAAAACGAATGCAAAAGAAGCACTGGAGAAACATTCGAGAATTTGACAGAATCCACCGTACCGTTTCAAACATTTTAGGATGTCCGACGCAATCTGAGGAAGGATTCTAGCAGACTGTCTCTGATGAAGGTTGCTTGTCCTTTAGAAAGAACTTTTCGTAATATTTTTTTCGGCACTCCAAGAGCTCTTCGGTGACAATTCCGTTCTCAATCCAGCGAAATCTAACGCGGCGCTATATAGGTCGCTGTGGCTTTAAAAACTCGTTTAAAACACAGACCACAGTCTCTGCTATAGACACTTTCCACAAAAGCTACACAGGGGAGTCAGTCAAGGCTGCGTCCTTACCTTGGAAGACATAGCTGTAAATGTATCTTCAGCCCTCTTTAAAACATGAGATCGATCGTGGCGTGTCTTAGCCTCGCTTTTTTTCTTTCTTGCTCCTTTTTTGTTGAAGCGTGAGAGAGCGTTGAAGGCACAGCGTTCCAGCCCGAATAACAGAGGACAGCTGAACAAGAATTCTTGCTCAAGGCTCTCCAAACGCCCCGGGGCAGGATTAGGCTACAATTAGCTCAACCCTGCCTGAGCTGGGGCGAGTTACAAGAACAACATTTGATCTTGCTATTCACATTTGGAAGTCTGCGTATATATGTGTTTTAATCGCATTTATCGTCATTTATTCGTCTACTTGAACAAAGATATGTGCATGCGCGAGGATAACGGTTTACTAGGTTACCTGTGTGCATGTCTTTAGCTTCGTCTAGCAAAAGAGAAACAATCTTTTGTTTGAACCTATTTAAATATACAGTATTACAATTTATGAATAATATTTTTTTTCTATTGTCATCTTTTTTGGTTTCTATTTCAGCTATTCTTGCGGGCTTAGAATAATGTATCTTCTTAATTTGGTTTTAAAATGTTTCTCTCAGCGTCCTAATAATATTCTGCTGGCCATGAAAACTAAATGACGTATATCGATATGCATTGTGCTTCTGCAAAAGGCGCCCACACACAACCGCCTCGAGCCAAACGCGCCATTTCAATTTTTGCGCGCGGCTAGATAGAGATGTCTCTGCCTCGATGGCATACAGCTTTCAGGTGGAAGACAGGCTCATTGTGCTGGAAAGAAAAAGATTTTTTACAAAAATGATATTTGACAGTTTTAGCCCTTTTGTAATAGTGTTCTACTTCTCTTGGAAATTTGCTGTAGCCTATACCTTGACGTCTGGCGCCAACCAGTGACCAAACTGAACGCCAATTAAAAACGTTGAAAAAAATTACACAACGTTCAAAGAAAACGGCAACTTAACCCATACTTAATTAATAAACTAAAACTAAATGTTTTAGAAATTGTCTGAAAAAATATCGAACGGTTAAGATGTCACGTCAGTATCACGTCAGACGTCATGTTTACGACGAAAACAAAACATGCCAAAGTTTAATTGTCTTAAAATCATTTTTGGGAGCAAAGAAAGTGAAACATAAAATGTTTAATTTAACCATGGTTTTACTACTACAAATTATTGTAGGCCTCTACCATTATTGTAGTATGATTATTGTAGTTGCTACACTAACCATAGTTTAACCATGGTATTCGTAGCAAAACTGTGGTTATACAAATGGTATCAATCCGCCAAAAAACAAACATGGTTACAGTTTTACTATAATAAAACCATGGTTAATTTTCGTAAGGTAGCATGACCTAAAAATAATTTACAGTAGCCTACTATCGGAGGCAAACGAGAACAAATTAAGATTTCCATAAATAAATAATTACAAATAAAATAGGTCTATAATTTATTTCAGTTCAGTTGTTAGTTTTGCAAATGAGAAACGTGATAGAGCTCTTCTTGTCACAAATTTGAATTTTAAAAAAAAATATATTTTCCAATTACCTTCAATAATCTTTTGGCACAGAGCTAATGTTATCACCTTCGACATAATAGTCCACATTCTCGAGTGTAAACACAGCAAAGCAAATCTGTTTGTATACAGGAATATGTTGCAAACTATTTGGACTTAACAGACGAATTTTTTTCTCTCGCCTTTGGCTGAAATTAGTTTCCCACATCAGACGAGCAGCAGGAAGACAAGATATTTTTGTTCAATTAAAGGAACAAGCCCGGAGTTAGTTCAATTACTTGACGCTGGAGGAAGATGTAAATTTAAAGATTTAAATAGCTTAGAATGTTGCCTCGAGCGCCTGCACTTCATTTCCTTAATTTACAGAGAGATGAGGGGAGTAATGGTTATCCTAATCATGTGCATCACGCCAACAAACTATATATATGAGTTACATTACTAGCCCTGGTCTTACAGTTGAGCTTGAGACAAATAAAACCGCCCGAAGAAAGAAAAACAAAAGCGCCCTATATCAATATAGCATCTAAAGCTAAAGCTAAACTTTCTCAGTTCAAATGAACTAATTTAGTCTCAATGATCCGAACATTAATATTAACGTTGTTAATTTATAACCACTAATAGAAGGCTATTTAAATTATAATGTTAAATTTAAATGATATTATTTGAATTATGTATCCGCTTATTTTTTTATGTATATGTGTTTCTAACACGATGAATTATTTGGAGACAACATTTTGCCAAGCGAGACAATTGTAATACCTGTGCAACATCCATAAATGCATGTATTTCCTTTTGAAGTCGTTTTCAATGATGACTAGCTGTGTCCCTCATTGAACCACAGCGCCATCTGCGGGACATGACAGAATAACATCATTCTCACCTGAAAACTACTTTCAACATTTTTTGATGCTGTTGCATTTTGTCTACACTTCTTTTGCTAATTAGATTTTCCATAGTCTTTTTGTAATAACTTAATTTCTAAAAGTTAGTTCAGAGCTTATTCGGTTGCCTCCGGGTTCTTCCATTCCAAAACCCAATCATACAGAGAGACAAATTTTTCTCTTTTCAACCCCACCACACCCTCCTTTTTAAATATGATTTTGGTGCTGAAGAAAGAAAAATGAAGCTTTTCTTTGTTCTGTCTTCCACGTGACAAATGATAGCTGATTTGATGTGCCCTTTGAGTCTGTAGATTGTGAGAGAACAGGATGTCAAAGCCCCAGGCCCTGGGAGATAAGGAGGGGGGTAACGAGGGGGTGGAGCTAAAAAAGCCGCAGTTGCTCCAGGCGGCAGAGGACTTATTGGAGTGGGAGGACAAGATGTAAAGATCAACACCAGTTTTGACTGCTGCTTTTGTTTCCAGTGCTGGGGTAAAGCATAAAATATATAAGGCTTATTATAAAAAATAATGTCTTATCTATCTAACAGTTGCTAAACTGAAGCTCAGGATGCAGGGTAAAGTGTTCAGCAAACATGGATTTAATAAATAATGAACTATTCATTTAATTTCAAATTATTTCATAACCTACCTGTATATTATCTTCCGCTTCTGCTAAGAAAAAATAATCCATGTACAAAACAATACAGCAACAATAGGCTGTAACATTATTATTTACAGTGAATCTTTTGAGGTAACTGAGACGCAAGATGGCGGCAGTTGCGTTTAAGTATGGCTGCGTCCGAAATAGCATTCTCGAGTAGCCTAGGTACTTATTTTGAATAAGTAATTACTTAATGGCTGCTAAAAAAGTAGTAGGCCTATGATTGTGTGTAGTATGAACGTTTATATACTGTCTATGAGTATGAATGTAATCTGGACGTACTACACCCGCCATGTTGTCATTATCATGTGACCTACGAGCGTCAGTTACGCCTCACTGCCATTCATAAATCCTCTCCCGTGGCCTCATGGGATAGTAAAGTGTCCATCCAATGCACACCTCCGTCGTAAACTCAGACTGATGCAAGGAGGAGATCCAGTCAGATGATTAAGTCAAATTTTATTTCTTAACAGCAGACAATCAAATCAATAAATGAAGAGTAAAATTAATTCATCCATAATCAAGATTAAAAATGTAATAAAAAAACATGAATGAACAGTTAAAACCACTTCTAATATTTCTCAGTAAAATATAATTCAAACACTCACAGTATAATAATATTATTAATAATATAATAACACAATAATATTAAACACCGTATAATATTCTTGCCTAAAGGTAAGTTGTTTGAGAGCTCTCTGTGAAAAGACAGGTTGCCAAAGGAGAGACTGACCAACACAGAAAATATTCTCCTTCTTGCAGATGCTTATCAGAACAGGCCTAAGTTCCTATTTACTATCACTTTGAGCAGACACTAACGACAAATACATATCATTCTTTTGTGGATTCACATCGTGGAGGGGGAGGCGTGGCTTACACACATTGTCTGGTACCCCAAAGGTGTCAGAAAGTTGTTAATCTTAATACAATACAATACAGAACAATGGCACAACATGTCCCTTCTGCAAGATGTTCAGCTAAGATAACATTCGTTTATCACTTTATTCTGAGACATTCACAAATTTGTGGTTTGTCTATTGGAAACTTATAGACTCTTGACCTCATCTAAACACCAAGTACAAAAGTTCAACCTATGTCAATCAGCTACATGTGAGGCATAAAGATTAATAAAAGAAAAGCATTAAAGCTGCAGTCTGTAGTTTTTCCTCTTTGTCGCCATCTCTGTTCGAAATCTGCAATTGCAGTTATTCGCGGAATTCTCAACTTTACGTGGGTTGTGCCTTGGCAGCGCGGATGAATCCAATGTTTTGAGGAGAATGTGCAGCTGTCAGTGGATACTGGAACTGTCATTCGCAATCACAGATTCTACTTTTTGGAAGTATGTCCAACATAAGAATTTTCACTGGAAAATTTCATGAACAAGTAAGTAACATCCACTTTTGTTCTGACCAACTAAGGGGGAAAAAGCATTGCAGTAAATCGCACTGATTAAATCTAACGATCGCTTTATTATATCTGTGCAAATTATACTTTGTTCTCAAATTGTTAATGTTAACGACATCAGCATTGCGTGACTACATTTAATGTGTATTAGGGCTACCAGTAGTTCAGTTTCCATTTCTGTCCATTTCTAATTGTCATACCAACAAATTAATGTTCTTTAGAACTGGTTCTCTTTGAAATACAAACACACGTATCTGTAATCAGATGCATGTTTAAAACTGGAATATAATCTAATTTTCACCTTTCAAAAGCCCTTCCGATGTCTATCCTTGTTTCGCATGGACCCGGTTGCGGTCTCTTTTTTTCTGTAGCCGATCCGAAGTCCGAAGTCTTTTGCATTTTACAACGGGTGAGTCCAGTTGTCACTGGTGATTGTCGTTTGAACCTTTCTGGATCCGCCATCAAATTGATAAGTTTAATTATATCAAGTGCTGTGAGAAAAGGCTATAAATCTCAACCTCCAACATCCTCACACGCAATATAGCTTACTAGCCGGGACATCTTCTTAATGTGCATAGATGTGACGTAATGACGCAAAGACATGCTCGAATTTCCAGCGGAAATCCACCAGTCCCACTGGAATTAAAACCATTATTACAAGCTTACCGTTTTGAATCGAGCTAAGGCAAGCAGATAGTTTTGAACACTGGCTGGTTATGTACTTGCTCCAAAATTTCTTTTGGATCATTTTTAACCCAAAAAAGTTACGGACTGCAGCTTTAAACATACATTTCAAATGATAATAATGTTAAACACATCAAAATGATAGTAATGAGAACCATGATTTCCTAAAATGTGATGATTACATTTGATTAAGCGATATTGATCTAAATGATGAAATAATTAAACATAAGTAAAGGATAAAACATAAGTAAAGGATAAAACATAAGTAAGATATATAATTTTTCTGCTTCATCACAGACATACTTCTTTTGTCACATTTCACCTACTATAGTAGGGAATTAGGCTATGCGATTTCGGATGCAGGCTATAAAACGAGGACGCGGAATGATAGAGAGACGTGAAAGTAGCATCGGTTTCAGTTAAACGGATGAACGCTCTGACATACAGCATTGCCATGGATAACAAGCAAGGAACCTATTTTAAGGGCGTGTCTCTTAATGAGTAATGGGTGTGTTTTGGGCGTAACATGCAATAAACCAATCGGAGTCTCATCTCCCTTTCCCTTTAAAAGCCAGTTGCACTTGTGCCATGGCGGATTCGCTATTTACATGGCGGAATTTGACAGTGGGAAGACTGAACGCTTCTCCAGAGAGGAAACGGATCTGCTCGCGAGCATACCATCTACGGGACCAGCTGGATTCCACCCTATCTTTATGCAGACTAGGGATGTCAACGATTAATCGACGATCGATTAATTGTCGATAATACATTTAATCGATAGAACTTATCGATCATCGATTAAGCAGGTCTTCATGCGGGTTCGCGGCGTGCTGCTCAACCGCGAAACATGTAAAGCGAGCGCGCCGGAGTTATGTTTGGGACCATTTTACACCTTCATCATCATGTAAGTTTGCGTGTGCATTCGCAGCCTTTTGTTTTGTTCAAATGTAAGTTGTAATACTGTTTATTTTGTGTATGCCTATCTATATCTGATTTATCTCATATTGGATGCATTTGGTAAAGAACTCTGTAGTAAAGCGTCAGCTTCAGCGCGCGCAGCTCAAACGGCAGTGCACGACTAATAATGACTATTGGGACTGTAATATTACATAACATTATAAAGAGAACAATATTGTAATAAAAAATTGTGAATTATTTGGGTTTAGTTGCCGTGTCGCGTTGCTTCAGGAAGAGCGCGTCCACAAAAGGAGTAGTTCTGAATGAATGGCACGTAACTTAGTTCAAGTTCACTTGTGCATGAATTTGCGTCATTTTGTGCAGATATAATTTGTAATATTGTTTATTTTAAATATATCTGATTAATCTCATATAGGATGCGTTTCTTTTAGATAAATAACGTGCTAGCAAAGTGCTCCAGTTTAACGGTTGCAGATTCATTCAGCGCGTGCAGTTGTTCCAGGAAGAGCGCGTCCACAACAGTCACACATTCTAGCGCATATGAGGCGGCGCTGGTGACGCGTTGTATTAGTAGTTATATTTGATTATTAAATAATTAATTTAATTATCAATCACATCGAAACATTTTACAATCCTACTAGCCCTTTTATTTAAAACCATTCTAATCGATTTGGTGAGGAACATTAGCATTTGCAGACCCTGTCATGCTGTTGGCCATATGCCACTGCAGTTGACGCATATCGCAGTATTAAGGCTAACGATTAATCGATTAATTGATCGTTAATTTAAACGACGATCGATCATGGGAATTTGTGAAAATTGACATCCCTAATGCAGACAATAATAATCTTTTACATTGTAATTCTTTTTTTATATATATATATTTGGCATGTTGTTGTGTTGCTGGGCGTCCCTGTGTGTGTAATAAGCAGAGTAGGCTATACGCGCGTAGTGCACCTGCCTATAAGGACATATTACTAATGCGCCCTTAAAATAACTAAAAAACATACTGAGTCATTGACTTTAGACCAGGTTTCAGTTGATCAATGGCGCAGTTTATTTCAGTTGCCAATAGCAACGCGCCAACAATGCGCCAGAACACACCTCAATTTCAGACCACCATGCCCATGGGCGCACAGATGGGTGCAAATGCATTTGCTATTTAAACAACATGGTGCAGGACTTGAAAATGATAACTGCGTTGGGCTGAAACTAGCAAAAAACACTTGTGTCACGCCTCGCGCCCCATAAAGGAACATTAAACCACCAGATGGCGCTATCGACAATACCCCGTAGTAATGGGCTACATTACTTCCACATCCACCTTAATTTTAAAGTCGGCATGAAATAGTAATAGCTGCAATAGTAATAGAGGAACTTGAATAATGGGTGTTTAGATTCTGCAGAGCTTCCAGTCTATCCTTTCCACTAGGAGCCTATAAATAACTGTTATTTTACATGACGTCGTTACAACAGTAAAAAAGGCAATAATGCAGAGATGTCATCTAACTTACATTAAAAGATAGTGCTAACATTTATTGATATAAAGAAAACGTCAATAAATGAGAAATGGGAAAGTAAGGCAAAGGTGTAGCAGGTCATGCTCTAATACATGACATACTGTAGGCAAATTGCTCTAAAACATTCACAAAAAAAATCTATTTTATCTTATCAGATGTACCAGACCAAATCCAGCAACAATTTGCAAATGTAATGTTGAAAATGTTTCAGCATGTTGTATTAAGTAAAGTGATACTTAAATCTGGACTAGTGGTAAAACCACTTGCCTGCAACACTTTAATTAATAACATCATGATAAACTTTAGACACTCTTCGTACAGTATATTCTATTCTGTTCTGTTCTATGCAGTCTGAGAAAACATGACACACTGAGCCAAATCACACACAACATTGTGTTAAAGGTATAGTTCACCCAAAAATGAAAATTGTACTCATTTTGTACTTCATGTCATTCCAAACCTGTATGGCTTACCTTCTTCTGTGGAAAGAAAAACTCCAGCTGCTGGTCCAAAATGCAGCAGTTACAGTTAAGAGTTCTTACCAGAACCAGGAATTATGACCATATTAGCCCCGGTTCTGTCAACACTGCATTGGCTCCCTATTAAACATCGCATGCATTTTTAAAATAAATCTTGCTAATAACAAAGCACTAAATGGTTTAGCTCCTCAGTACTTGAGCATTATAGTCCTTCACGTCTATTGCGATCTCAAAATTCTGGCAGGTTCATAATACCTAGAATATCAAATCTACTGCAGGTAGTAGATCATTCTCTTATTTAGCACCCAAACTCTGGAATAGCCTTCCTAGCACTAATCGGAAGGCAGACACATTCTGTCAGTTTAAGTCTAGACTAAAAACACATCTCTTTGACCTGGCATACACATCCCATTTCTATAAATCACATCCGTTAAAGGAATGTTAGGATGCATAAATTAGGTCAACCGCAACCGTGAACACTTCCTATAACACGCGATGTACTTGTTATATCGTAAGAAGAATGGCATCTACGCTAATATTAGTCTCTCTGTCTATCCCATAGACTGTAAAAAAAGATGGACGACGCCACTTCACTCTCTTGCATTGGTGAAAAGTGAAGCCGCCAAAGTCCTAATATGGCGCTGACATCTTGCGCAGATTTGGGACCTGATTCTGTGCAGTAGTGAGCGGGAAGTGGAGCCGCGATATCAAGGTCCCATTCTCACTCCCACAGAAACGGTTAGTTTAAAGTTTACTGTGTGAAATAAACAGTTATGGACATATAGAAATTAAAGTTGAAGCTCCAATCTCCTCCCCAAAATTTTGTTGGTGCCTCGGTGACTACTTCGTTTAGAGAAACTGTCAATCATGACGTTACACTCCCGTTTTTATAGCATCAAATAACTAAGACCAAACTTATTTTAAAAAACGAACATGTCCCATTAGACTTCATGGGGAGGGTGGGGTTTATGACCTATACTGGGACCAACTACCTGGGGGTGATCGAGACGCTTTGGCTTCACTTTTCAGCACTTGTGCAGCACTCTTGGTCTATCCCGAGGATGCCGTAGTCAGCCGGATCCGGACCATATCCGGACTTCAGCTGAACAACAGCCGAAATGGATTATTTTTTTGTTATCACTAATTGTTTCAGCTGCTTTGAAACAATGTGTATTGTATAAAGCGCTACATAAATAAAGGTGACTTGTCTGGTCTTGAAAACAAAAAAAGATTCTGAATTTTTTTTATTTTTTTTACAAACACTGAAAGTCAATGGAGTCAAGTGTTGTTTTGAACCCCATTAACTTTCATTGTATTTACAAAAACGGCTGAAATATTCTTTAAAATATTTTTTATACTTTTTTTGTTCACACAGGTTTGGAATGTCATAAGGCTGAACTATCCCTTAATTAAATGGGTTTGGTAAATAACAAGATAAACGCAAGGACCAGCCTGCAGATAGAAATATAGAGTGTGATTAATATTTAACATTAACATCTGTTAACAAATAAACAACATTTTAAAGTAATAAAATACCCTCACTAAGACAAAATATGAACATCAGGCCAACAGAAATTTCATCAGGTAACTGTAAAAGGCCTCAGTATAAATCTTTAAAAGGTTTGGAGTAGTTGAACATCAGATAATCCATGTAGTAAAAGTCATATGTCCTTTGTCTCTCTGTCACATTTAGCTGTGCAAAATATCTCCTTGTGATTTCCGAAGTTGTCCTTTCTGCATTAGGGTTCCTGTCTTTAAAACTAGGGAATGTTAAATTGCTAGGAGCACCAATACTTCTCAAAAGGAAATTGGCTTCTTCCTCCAGTGTCTCAAATTTCCCAATGAAGTCATAGTCCAGCAGGCAGGGGCTGCAGAGACGTCCAACGGGCTCCCAGTGGATGTCCATGCCAACCGGCCGATGCACATCTAACAAATACTGGATGAACTCCTTGAAGGTCACACCCGCCCCTGTGCGTAAGGCATACTGCGTCGCATTGCTGCGGTATCTTGAGATGATGGGCTTCCCAAACACTGGATGGTAGTACGAGTTTGGACTCTCGAACTTGTCCCGAAAAGCAGACACTAGCCTTTCAAAAGGTTCCCTCAGGAACAAGACTTTGGTGTAGGTCTTCAGGCGCCGGATGATGCCCTTTTGATTAAATGAGTCTAAACGCTTAAGGTGATTCCCATAATGCACCTCGTCATGTTGGATCTCTCCAGTGGAAGAAGCGAGACCTTGAAGCACCATGAGCACCCTCTTCGAGTTGGAGCAACCCACCTTTGGCACCTCACAGTAGAGGAGTTTGTGCTTGTCTTCCACATAGATACGGGACACGTGCATGCGGGTTATAGTCTGTTTAGTGGTTCCGCTTGTGTATTTGGCACAGACCTCCCTCATAAGCCTTAGACGGGAGCTCTGCACCTGAGTCATTCGCTCGGGACTGTCCCTTTTCTGGCCAGGAGGGTCAGCGTTGAGCTGCTGGACAAGTGGGCTGCTCTTAAGGAGGAGTTTACGGTGGCTCTTTTTGACATGGGAAGCAGTGATGTCTCTGGGATTGATTAAAGAAGAACGCTGGACCCCTGGGGAGACTGGAAGTAGGACTGGTTGCACAGGTCTAGGAAAGTTGTCTTCTGTTGGATCAGACTGTCTGTCATTGTCAAGACAATAATGACACTGTTCCTGAAAGTTAGAGAATAAGAGTACTGTCACTAACAATAGTTGTGTTTCTTTAAATTATATACATATATATTTTTAAAAGACATAATATAATATTAATGAAATAAAAGGCCACTTAAGTGCACTTAAAAACTGTTTCTTAACACACTTAAGTACACTTTTAAAATTACACTTTTCGATAATGTCAGATTAAAAGATTTACTCTAAAAGACGTTTTAAATAATTATGTTTGTTGTGTTTTAAAGAAGAACACTTATTTTGATGAGTTGACTAACAAACTAAAGCACATGTAAAGTACTTAATTATAATTTTAACTGTAGTGTGTTATTCAATATTACATTTAAAGTTAATATATTTTAAATGTACGAAATAATTGCAACTTCCTCATTACAAATGTGTAAATACATGATACAAAAGTTTTAAATAGATAAAACATTAAAGTATATATTTGCCATAGATGTTTGTCAGTACAATGAAATTCCATATAGAGATATACTTAAGTCCTACTTAAGGGGCTCAAAAATAAAATTTTAAGGTCAGCTGATTACATTTAAAGCATAAAATTTTAACTACAAAACCTTTTCATATAATTGCAATTAACATACAAAAAAATTACACAAGTTTACACAAGTATATTCTTTTAAAGTATTAAATACTTCCATGATAAGTACTCTTTTTAAAAGTATGCTAATTTTTATTTATTTGTTTGTTTTTGTTTTGTTTTGTTTTTCCACAAGGGCATTTATGTAACAGGGGTTGATTTTTATCAAAGCTTTTTTTTGTTTTGTTATATGACAATCCTATTAAAACTGATTTCAAAAAGATTTTTGTTTTGCCCTTGTCCCAGAGTCCCAGACCCATCTTAAACTATGAAAAGCCATCATAAAGTTGTCACACAGTTGTTTTCCCCAATGTTTAAAAATATTATTTAATTGACTTGTATTTAGGATACATAAATAGTAAAAAGTATGCAAGAGTATTGCCATTTTATTCCAAAAATTTTAAAAAGTCCTAACACTGGCTTTCAGTCTGAATTCTGAATTCTGGATATTGTTAGTAGGCAAATTAAATAAGCAAATTGAATAAACTACACTGTGAAAAATTATATCATCAACAAGTTATGGCAACATATGTTTTTACATTGCTTTAACTCAACTAAATAAGTTAAGTAATTTAAAAAAAGATTATGTTATACAAGATTTAACAAATTTTTTGAAGTCCGTTTAATTTAACTTAAAGTATTTTATTAGCTAAAATCAATGTCTTTATTCAGATTTTGAAATGCTGCACTGCACGATACTTCATAATGCAGGATCATACTCATGCCGAGCCACAGGAGAAGGAATCCTTGTCGCCAAAAAAGCAAAAAAAAAAAATAATGTAAAAGGAAACGTGACCGGCGAATTAAAAAAACTAGGGTAAATATCGATATAGCTTTTCCCAGTTGGAAAGAGCTAATGAAGGATAAAGACTTTGAAAGGGACGCTGAAGTTGCCTGCTTTTTTCTCGACAGTTAAGTCAATTTTACGGTCTAAATTACAAGCTTTTTTTCATTGCTTGGTTGTGGCAGCATTATATAGGCAGCATAATAGTAGAACATGTATAGTTAAACTCGATGAAGTGCTATTGGAAGACATGTTGTCATAGCTTCTTGGTACATAATGGCTACCGTAATTGAAATACACGCATTTGAAAAAGCGAGGCGCTAGAGAGCACTATTCGTTTGAATGCAAAATACAATTTCACCGCTAGATGGGAGAAATTCCTACACAGTGTACCTTTAAGTTGAAATGACTTAAACATCCAAGTTGATTGTACTTAAAAATTTAAGGCAGCAACATTAAGTGTAGTGAGAGTGTGAAGTGAGAGTGAATAAGTGTATTTTTAGAGAGTACAGTATCAAAAGTTCACATGGCTAAAAGACAAACTACAGGTCATATTTTAAAATTCATGGGCTCAATAAGCATTTACTAGAGAAGGTTGTGGTTTTAAAGTCTTGTCTCTTCAAAGGCAACCACCAAGTGGTGCTAGCGCACAATAATTCCAGCAGCCGTATAGCGCATGATGTGGATCAGGCACTTGTGGACATTCTTACCTTCCTTAAGGTCTGCACTTGGGAGAATGTGACCTTTGCACCTGAGGGAAAAGAAAGAGAGGGAACGTTAGGATGACATTTCGGGCTTATCCATTTTTACAATCCACGTACCATGAAAGTGAACTTTTGGGTTCAGGAATTTTCATTGAGCTGCTTACATTCAAAGTGCAACCAACGAGAAGTTATACTGAAACTGCAGTTATTCCACCCGAATGTGCTGAAATAAAGGAGCATATGGTTCAGTGAAATGGTGTCCTTGCTTGAGTTTTTTCATAGACGAAGTGAAGAGAAAGGGCGGACGGACAGAGGGAGGTTGACTCCTGTGGCCGACTGCTAATGTTTATGTGCCATTGCTTGCAGCAGCTCCAGATGGTCTCCCAGCAGCCTGACAAACATCATCTTGACATCAGAGGTTATTGTGTACGAACAGAGGTGTGTGTCGGAAAGATATTCCTTAGTATTCACCATGGGAAAAGTTTGCAGGCGAAGCGTATGGGGAATGAGATTAAAAGAGGGCTTGAGTCATACTGAATCAGACTGCTCTGGCAAAGATGTCTCAATGCTTTGACACTGACCTATGGAAGGGCAGAGACTAGCATCGATTAGATGCCAAAGCCATGACACTTTTCGTTGATAGATTCATTGCAGGCGGTGCCCTGACTTAGGCTTGAGAGCTACAGCAGGTTATTTACAGGCCAGGAGAAGGAGAAGACAGTATTACTATTCTGTAATCGGTTTATACATTAAACCAAAACTGACTCTATTTGCTTTCTTAATGCACGTCTTACTGTGAACGATTCAATGGTGCATATTATTCCAAAGAATAATTGTCCTTGTAATCTTTTTTTCAAAATGTAATGTCCGTCTAGCACGTTTACATAGAAAAACGTTTAAAAACTTTTTGTTCATGACACTTCAGGTCTCTACACTGCAACTAAATCGATCACAAATTAGTCACATGACCAAAAAAATAAACTCATCGATAACCAGTGTTTCCTGCACAAAACAACGTCCAATTTGCTGCCAAATTACTCTTATGAACCTGTTCTTTTTTAACGAGTCAGTCAAAAAGATTCACTCACGAGTTAGGCTAGTGGTTTGAATCAGATTCACTAAGATGAATCATTCAGAACTATTATTGAGTTCACCACTGCCTGAATGAACAGCGAGTGAGTTTTCTGTATCGTTAGTCACATTAGTCTGTTTATTGACTATTTACAACACAATTAAAAATTGATCAGTTCCTGATGGATAAAATCCTGACTTAAATTTCTCATGTTTAATATTCTGCCTAGTTTTTAACTGATTCATCAAAAGTATAACAACGTTAACAAATGTTAATAAAATCTGTTTAGTGTATAGAATGATTACAAATAAATACATAGTCATATTTTTCTTCACAAAGTTCTGGAAAACAATACAGTTCATTGCACTGCATAAAACTACATGTAATCTGATTTGAGAGGTATTTTGTAATGAGGACACTGTATAGGTTGTGAGTGAGGGTATGAATTTCAAAGAGAATCTGCAAAATATTCATGGCGTTCTCTTTTATTCATAAATTCACAAAATCCTGGTGAGCCTGTTTTATCCTGCACAATTTGTGTCATAATGCATTATTTCACTTAATCTGGCCGCAATGCTGAGTGCGAATGTATACCAGGATGAGGATCAACAAATACTGCATACCATTACCGAAACTGTGCTCAATTTGTTCCACAAAATTATGCCATTTCTATAGGAAGGGCCCATCCATGTCTGTAATTGAGAAACGTGTTATTCGTCTATTTATGCCGTTTTATTTTTTGCCTGTCAAAGTTAATTTTCCACACTGCAATATAAACAAAATATTATCAAAGTTTATATGGTGAATCAACCATGTATAAACCCATGTAAATTATTTAATTTAGTCGTGAATTATTAAATGAACCATATTTCAAAATTATGGGGGTCGGGGTAAGTTATAATAATAGTAAGTGATAGTGAGCAATTACCATTTCAAATAATATTATAAACACTATTACAAAATGTGGAATAATGTTTCACTAAATTCAAATATTCTGAAAATTAAACCATTTCCTGGCTGGTTTATAAAAATGGAAATAATCAGACATTGTGCATTATTATTTTTTTTCGTTTATGTTAATATTTTTATTTGTAAATTGAAAAAATGTAAATTGTATAAATAATCCCCAATGATTATTTATATGGCATTATTTAATAGATATATTGAATTTCTGTTGATCTTATTTAACTTGACTCCATATATGCCAAATTATGCCTTTTTTTCAGCATTGAACACAAAAATGCATTCCGCAAGAACCGGCATTTACTCTTCCTATGAAACTTTTCGCTCATGGCACTTCAGGTCTCTACACTGCAACGGAATTGGTCACAAATTAGTCACATGACCTAAAATATAAACTCGTTTATAACCCGGTGTTTCTACACAAAACAACGTCCTATTTCCGAACAAATGACTTTTTATGAACCTATTCTTTCTGTAATGAGTCAGTCACATGTATTGGTAATCATTAATACTGCAACTGAACTTGCTACAATTTAGAGGTGTTAAATTTCTATTGTAAAGTTCTAAGAATGAATATCAGCACAGAATGAAAAGATAAGATGAAAAGATAGTATGCGCTCGCACGGATGCACAGCCTTGTTCGTTGACCCGACTGCATGCAATTCTCTCACGCTCTATGGGTCTGCAAGATCTCTCACTTGAGTGGGAGGAGGTGAGACAGGGAGGAAAGGAGAAGGCAGGAGGGATTGTGTGAAAGATAACAGACGATCCCTGTAAACAGCTAATGTCGTTGCTGCGCGTCTCCCTCCTGCCTGCACCGGCAGATCACTCACTTCTATTAGATCAGAGATGGCCAACCTAAACGACATGAGGTGAAGCAGAAGAGCGACGCTGCTGCCCGGTAGGAGCTTGCAGTAATGGAGCACTGCAGGCAGCCTCGCTCCCGATGACTTCACAGCTTATGAATAACTCAGATCCCGGGAAGAGAGCAGGAACACGGAGCAAGGGACTCTCACTGGTCCCACCACCATCTGATCTTCTAGAATGCTCTAGTACCCGCCAAGTCCTAACCAAAGTTACATTTTTATAAGAGAAGCTGAAAAAGAAACTGTCGAAGGGCATGGTAACACACTACCTGTAATATAAGCTTGCTTCCATAAAAGGACTTATTGGAAGTAATTGTCATGGCAGTGTTGGCAAGAAAGAGGAGATACTGTAAGGATCTATATGCAGCTACTTTATTAACAAAACAAAGACAATCCATGTAGTGAGAAACGTGATCAATTCACACACATGGCAAAGACAATACTCAACACTAAACGGAGAGAAATAATCTCAATGAATACACAAGGTAATGAGGAACTAAACAAGACACAGATGACAACGATGAACATGGAAGGGAACAAAGGAAACAGGAAAACAAGAGCCTACAAAGTCCAAGATCATATAAAAGTCCAGAGTTGTACTAGAAATGTTTGTCTATTTAGTATAATTTTGCACTTCCTTGTCACTTAAAATGTTGTTTACGGTGATTAAAATTAGACGTTAGAGTTAAATTAATTAAAATGAATGAGTACAACAAATTTTTAAACAAAACTATGACTAATGCAAACCAATTGTAAAAATAGTAATCTGACAGTGTAAAAATAGTCTGACAAAAGAGCTAGTATGTATGTATAATTTTATATCATTTTAAAATAATTTATTATTAGTACAATTATTGTAGCATTAATGAAAATTTAGAATTTTATTATGTGCTTTCGTCATTTTTATAAGTGTTTGATTTTGATTTCAGTTTTAGTTTTATTCATTTTAATACTTCAACTTATTTGGTTGTTCAGTTAGTTGTTTTTCATCTAATATTTTTAACTTATTTCACCTTGCATCTCAATTCAATTAATGAAAACTCCTTTTTAGTTAAAAATAACAACGGCAAAACACGCCAAGTTTCATAAAATGTAACAGAATTAGTTACTTTTACAGGAGAAGTGCAATAATATAACATTACTTTTAAAGGTAACATTTCCCAACACTAGCAGGAGATATGAAATAATATACCCTCTTGTTGGGTTTTTTTATGCCACATGCTATTGATATGGATTAAGATACTCCTTCACTAATGCTTGAGTGCAGTTGTATACATATGAAGTTATACAACAGACGTCTGAAGATGCAGAGAAGAGCAAAAGCAAGCAGAGTGCCTGTCACATCTAATGCAGGAGCTCTTTGTTTACCGCGGTGCAGCTTTCCACAAAATCAAATCAATATGTCATAAACATGGCGACAGTCTCCAGCACGATGAGATCTTACTGATTTGACAGAAACAGAGAAGCAAGGTTTACACTCGAATAGTTAGTATCTATAACTAAAAAGTCCACAAAATAAAACCCAATAAAATATCACCATTACTGATATTGCATCATTACATAACATACTTTCTAGCTACAGGTTTAACATTTGGAGGACAGCAAGGTATCATGTGCCGAACCACTGAGAGCAATAATGAGGCTAAATTAGGTGGTAAAATACGCAGCTGTCAACATCTTCATTCACACACTGTGTGAGTGGTCGTGACTGACTATAATAATGGTTTCCTGATATTAGTCCTCTTCATTAGACTGAATGCACTGTGACAAACTCCCATCATTTTCACAACTGATTTGTATGCCTGTCTAACCTTGTTAGATTCCAGCAACAACTAAATCAGAAAGACTTAGTCTATCGCCATGAATGATGGTAGTCAATTGGTGCATTGGAGATGAGTTAAATTCATTTGAAATATAAACTCAACTTGAGGGCATATGGGATGCTCAGTTTCAACTGTATTGCTTATATCTGGGATCAAATCAAGATGTTTCTAAGAATGAAAAAAGTTAAGATGTATTTGCCAGACAGACAGTGTGTATAAGTATGTGTGTTTCTTTTAAAGCTTTAGAATTTCACCTTGCTTTGGAAGTCTTTGTTGCTTGGCTGCAGGGATATGAATTAAAAAGTTAGTAATAACATATAAAAATGATCACCTTTAATGTTGAAGGTTAAATACAAGTTATGCTCTCTATGTCATAGACATTTTTTTATAGACCCTCACCAAACATTGTGTGTTCGTTAATACACTTACAATCAAAATGTCAATCAATTTATTTGATTAAAAATACAGAAAAAACAGTAATATTGTGAAATATTATTACAATTTAAAAGAACTGTCTTGTATTTTAATATATTTTAAAATGTAATTTATTCCTGTGATGTCAAGGATGTATTTTCAGCATCATTACTCCAGTGTTCAGTGTCACATGATCCTTCAGAAATCATTCTAATTTGATTAACATTTATTATTATTCTCAATGTTGAAAACAGTTGAGCTGCTTAATATTTTTTTAGAAAAATGTGATCATTCTTTTAGGATCCTTTGATTTATAGAAAGTTCAAAGAAATCATCAATAAATCAGAATTATTTAAAATATAATGTCAAAGTTTCTGTTAATCCAAAGTGTAATGGATTTCTGTCTGAGAAATCTTCAGGCGAGTGTCTGGAATGGACACTTAAAGTTGATTGTTTATCGTTTATTGAACTCTAAAGTGCATAAGGGATCACAACAATGTCTCTCTTTCTCTTTCTCTCTCTGAAAGGACTGTGACATCTATACAGGCCGTCCACACATCAATATTTATACCTGGCAGTCACAGGAAGAGTAAACACCTCTGGCTGCCACCGTCAAGAAGGGGACGAATGAATGAACTGCGTTAGAGGGAGGGAAAATGAGCAAATCGCAGCAAGATGGAAGGATTTAGTGAGTGATGGGGTGATAGATTTCGTGATTGATTGGACAGAGGAACGGTTAGATGGCTATAAGGATGGATGACCTGATGGATATGGTTGTTAAGAATGTAGTTTGCAATTTGTGTCTGGCCATTTCCCGCTCAAATCCGGCCCATTTTGAGTAAAGTGTCCTTCTGCCGTCTGATGAACACGTCGCAGACTCTACATCCAATTATAGTCCCATGGCGACACACACACACTTGCATGTTTATTTACAAATAGCCTACTTTTTCAATATACGCACTCTTTTCATCAATGCTGTTGTCCTTGACTAACCCAGACATTTAGGAAATGTGTTAAGAGACTCATTTATTGTAAGCTGTTTACTTGTTTACTCCTGTTGTGTACCAGCGGGCCCCATGGTGGCACATCCGTCTGTTGTTAGCTGCGGTGTGTGTGTGTGATATCTGGCTCTCTCCCCTCTCTCTGCATGAGCCTGCGCTCTCTCCAGAACTTCATTAGCTTGATTAACATTCATGTCCCACCTTCCTTCACCTCGTGCTGTCAGCTACCGACTTCTTAACTAACTTACACCCCCCCTAGACCTGAGCGCTGAGAGTTTGTCTTGACATTGGTGCCGTCTTTCAGCCCACTTCAAGCATGCATCAGGGCCGAGCATTAGATTTCCTGATTCGATCTTATTCTTATACAAACTCTCAATTTGATACATATACAGTACCTTTCAAAAGTTCAGGGTCAGTAAAAAATTTTCAGCGCGGCATATTAATTTGATCAAAAGTGACAATAAAGTCTAAATATGGCCTTGGTATTAAGATGCGTTTTGGTCCATCGGATCACAAGTGGATGACGCTAAGTACAGGTCTAAAACATTTTGAGCTTGTCAACTTTCGACCACTTCCAGAGGTAGTCGAAAACACATTTGACCGGATTGCTTTCATAGTGTAGACGCTCATGTGGTCGAACATGTTCAAACCGCTGCAAAAGACGCCTACTCTCCGCCTACTGAGCTAACGCGTAAACATTGTGGGAAGCGCAATAGCCAGATGGCTGGGATTTAAACTTTGTCAGCTGAAGACCCAAGTTTGGTTTGAAGATGAAAAACGTACCAAGCACAATGTTCTCTCGCCATTTCTACACACACACACACACACACACACAGCGTTCGGTGTGATCTTGCATCTATCGGAGCAGAAACGAAAGCTGCTGCTCTCCGTGTTTTCCCGTCTGCTTGGTGCGTTCATATGTAAATTGTATTAGCTTCTTTTTCAATTATATGGAAAGATCTGAAAAAAAAACATTCACCTGCCCATAGACCCTCCCCTCGAAGAAATCAGGACAGAAATGGTTGAAAGTGGACAAAAGAGACAGATTAAAACACCAGGTGTAAATGAGAATGTGTCTCCCTCGTCTACTTGTGATACGATCGACCAAAACGCAATACCAGGTGTAAACAGGGCATTACTTGGTCACAAACCAATGCTGCAAAATAAACTTTCTATTAATCAAATCACATTTTCCACAGACATTAAGCAGCTCAACTGTTTTCAACATTGATAATAAAATGAAAAGTTTCTTGAGCAGCAAATCAACATATTAGAATGATTTCTGAAGGATCATGTTACACTGAAGACTGGAGTATTGCTGAAAATTCAGCTTTGCATCACAGGGATAAACTGAAAAAAATTTCAGGAATAACAACATCAATTTACCTAAAACTCTTTTTGAATAATTAATTCAAATTATGTTTAATCGCACTGTATATTATTGCATGCAGTCTGTGAGGACAGCTCAATAATAAGATGAGTTTTCTTGCTATTATTTGACAAATGTTTGGTCTGTTCCTCACACTAAGCTATCACATCTATCACATTCTTCAGAAGACTTGAAATACAGCACACAAGTCATGTGCATCACTTCTATGATATGATAAGGTTGTGAGCATCAATTGTGAGAGAATTTTTAGGTGAGCTATTTCTTAGAAAGCTACAAGGAAGCCAGATAAAAAAAATATCAAGACCAGATCTAAAACATTCTGAAAACCTCAAAAATGACACAAAAAAACTGACTGATAAAGAACTGTGTGTGTTTATGATCCCTTAACAGAAAAATGCATTGTATATTACATGACACTGAATCTATCTCTAACTGAGTGAGAAACACTGTTTCTTCACCTTCAGCCCTTTTCATGACCTTTCCTGACATTTTGGCCTTTTGTTTCTTCCCATAGGTTGACTACAGTGAGAAACTCACTCACAGAAATATTTTATTAACCAGGCTGTGCATTATTTACACTCAAATCTGTTTACAAACAACAGCTGTAGGGTTATAGACCATATCCTTCCATCCGACCGTATCCTTATCACTTCTCCAATAAAATACCCAATTTTTATTTCGGTTACACTAATGAGGCCACAAGATATAAAACTGCTTTCCCCTAATTTTCTATTGTATACATTCTCGTGGCGATTTCCTTTTTTGTTATCTGCATCCAGAACACATACAGCTTGTATAATTCACAGTGGAGTCAGACAAAGGAGGAGCCAGTCAGCACACTGAAACACAGCATGAATTCTGCTGGAGTCCAAACCTCCAAGACATCCAGACCATGACCCAGACCAAGATATGTCTGCAAAACAATTTCACCTTTACAAAACAAAATATATGGTGCTGTAGGTGAGGAATTCACCAAATAACACAAATGTAGAATTTAGGCTTCAGCAAAAATAAATAAATAAATAAAATAAAATATATATTCAGTATAATATAATAGTTCTATTGGTTTAATTATGCTAATTATAAAATTAAAGTTTACTTAATACGTTTCTATTGGGACCTCAAGTGGATTAAGTAAACTGAACGAACTATTAATTTGTTGGATTCATATTTTAGTTAGATTGAACAAGCAGCAAAATAATTTTTTGAGTGGGATGAAGGATGATGATTTCTTTAATGGTTCTCCAACATTATTTGATTCATCAAGGCAACAGGACAATGATTACTTTTTCATCTGCATCCTTTAAAATCCAATACACATCAACCTCCACATTTAAGCCCTAGATTTTGATTTTATGAGGCTTGAGAGCTACAATTGTTCCCAGAGGATGACATCTCCGCACCACCTTTTGTTTGCATGGATCAATTTTAATAAGTAATGAAAATGGATTATTCCATGATTGAAATCCACATTGCACCACAAATAAGACGAGTCTGAAGACTACTCTTTCCCAGGGTGAAAGGATTGAACGTTTCTATGGCTCAGAAAGGGCTTGTTTCCTCTGACCTTGAGGCGCCTCATAAGGAAACAGTGAAATCTGGGCTGCTGCATGGCAAAGCTATTCTATATTAAAGGCAAAAACCTTTGCCTTCCAAAAAAAATGTCATAGCAGTAAAATGACATTTTAAGCAAATTCCCTCTCTCTCTCTTGTAATGATATTGCACAGGATATTGCTGCATGCAGAGACACAAGGATTATTGTGTTGCAGGTCTGCAGAGAATGTATGCTGTGAATCACAGCATGCTGAATATCAAGGGTTTAAAGTTCCTGGTTTCCCAAAACATAAGACCTAAATAACGCAGACATGAAGAATCTCCTGTCATGCACACTTGTCTGAAAAACAAACAACAATATCTGTTACTGTCCTTTGAACACTTTTTTGGGAAACCTTAACGCTACCCTCCACAACTTCACAGGTTGTCTATAGACCCTTTTACAGTTGGTAAACACGGTGACGTATTTGTGTGGGCGGAGCTTAGCTGGAGGCAGAAAGATCCCTCTGGCCGCTTCACTAACGTTAGTTTGCAAGTTTTGTTAGCTTGTTTTTTAACAATGACTGGAGAAAATCCGATTTTGTCTTAATGTGCAAGGTCACTCACTGTCCAGGATGCCGATTGTTATTTGCAAAAGTTAATTTTAACGGACGGAACCAGATGACCGTACACGCTCAGTCAATGGACGAACTGACAGGATTAATGTTAACGCTACCTCCGGTTGAGTGGCCTGACTTCTACACCTACCCGATAGAGAAACTGAGGGTAAAGAGAAACTGAGGACATATAAATATATTTAGATGCCTATAATAATATAACTATGTGCTGAATGGTCATGTAAAGACTTGTGTGGTTCAATCCGCAGTTCTGCCTAGCCAGCGCCAAGACGACAATGTAAAGAGTGACACTACGGTGCAATTTTAATGATATGAATATTTTCTAGAAATAAAAATTCCAGATACAGCATACTCATTTTTCATTGATTCTTGCACCCAAGAACACAACAAGATGACTTTTAATAATAAAAATAATAATTTAAGCTCCTTATTATGTAGCCGAATCTGTGCTGGTTTGTATTAACCGCCTCCAGTTTTCCGTTTGTTTTGCCTCCAGCTAGCGCCGTGACGTAGGCGCAAAAGGGGTCTATACAAGCCTGTGGCCTGATTTTTATGTGAAGGACATTTTTGCCGGAAAATCCAAAGGATGTGATGGTTACGCGCGCTCCCGAGAGTCTCTTTTCTGTTCAATGACACATAAAACGAATGCTTACAATGTTCAGGATAATGTCGAAAGAGCCATTCTGTACTGTGCATGCTCTTTTTCTATGAATGTCGAGCATCAGCAGCGTATAGCAGACCTATTCACAAGACCAAATACATTAACATTGCCATATCCATTACCATGCCAATCTGTGCGAGAGTTGTCATGACAGAAATTTTGATATTGAGGAAAGTGTGGAGCACATATTTACATACTCATCTTAACGTCGCTCTCAGCACGGACCGATGTTCATTCAAAGATACCGCGACAAAGATATTTCTAACTTCTTTTTATAAGTGAAGAACAAAAAAGAACTTCGCTGTGAGTATATCGGGACCTTGAATCATGTTTCTTGTACGTTTCTTGCAAGAGTGCGAACATGAGCAGAAAGTTGCTGGCTGCAGTTCACTTAACGGCCACCGGTGTCGCTAATAACAAGGGTTTCTGAATTCTACATTTAGCCTTTAACATGTTAATTTGAGATAATTAATGAAAGAGTAGGGCATTAAAAATGATACATTGCAAAATGTATTGCTGTGGACTGCAGAACAATATCAAAATTAAACAAACAATATATTTTGTTATATTTATGATCTTTTTTTAATGTAATGTCTGAAAATATCCCCATGTCTTTTATCAGCTAATTTCAACATATGCGATACATTTTACTAACTAATAAGCAGTTCATTTTTAATCAACTGACAGCCCTAATATAATCTTTTTTACATTTGCCTTTTTCTTTTCTTCCTTTTTTATAGAGGACTGAATCAGCATCACAAGCTGGTTCAGTGTAAGGTCAGTCCAACTTGGGTGCTTATCGGGTGCTCTTTCATTTCCGGCTTTTACAGTTAATTAAAACCTTACAAGACTTATCCAAATGGGGTATTAGATTATGGCACAACAAAAAGAATAGTCACTGGGAAGAAATGCAATAGAATGAAATCTTTATGCCATAAATTAAGCCTTTAGTTCAGCTGTAACAAACCTATTCAGTGGGGCGTAATTCAATCTGTGCATTTAAGCAGAACTTTGCTGACAACACGGCTAGCAACTGCCGACCGGTCATATATCATTTGGTTTTAGCAAACACTTTATGTATCTTTGTCATTTAGAAGCCCTCGTGATATGTTTTGTACTAACTGCAAGCCTGAAAATATGTCTAAACATCCTTCCTAATCATCAAAATGTGCAGCGGTAAGGGGTGATCGAGGCCAAAAAGCAAGCTGTACTTTGACAAAAACAATTGTATTTTCATTTCTGTGGCAAAACAGTCCAGTGATCCATCTATCTGATCACTGAGCTTCAGGGAATACAAAATAAATCATAGATGGAAAGGTAATAATTAGGAATAAACTGCATCTTCAGATATATTAAATATGAAATATTTCAGACAGTAAGAGAGGCGCTGGTTGTCAAACATCATTAGTATTACAGAAAAGTGAAAGAGATCAAGTCGGAATCTAACACTAATGATCTGCCTACTGTTGTCCTCACTGACTCTTCATAAATCAGACATCAGTCTCATAAAACACCCCCGCCATTCATGTGCATGTGTGTGTACTCGGCCTTCAGCGTGGAGTGTGAGTTTATGAATTTAGTAAAAATTGTTTATGGTTTATTCAGTAATGTTACACCGTGTCCTAACTGCACGCAATATCTTTTCCATGTTAATTTGAGTTTTTAACCAGCCGCAACGGGGACACGCAACGATTCAATTTTAGAAACAGTTCCTATTTTTCTGCGCCGTCCCGCTGGAACAACAAACACAAAGTGTGGCAATGATAATCTCAGGTACTGTTTATGTGCTGTATTTAATGTTAAAAGCGTATAATGTGACTGAATATCATTTAGTGCTCCCAGCTTTGTAGCCGTAAATGCAACAATGGATAATTTACCTCAAACAAATGGAAACAAGAACAAACAAGTGTACTCTTTTACAAAGATTGTTTTAGTAACTCAGTAGCCTATGTATATTTAATAGTGTTTAAATTATGTAATATTTGTGAATTTGATAACCTACTTTTTTTGTGAGTGCCGTTAAGATTACTATCTGGTGCTGTGCACTTGCTCCAAGAGCCCGCCTACACACTGTTCTGATTGGCTGTGGGTTTTGATTGATTTTGACGCATCTCGTAGTTGCGTCGCGTCTTGTGGACAGACAAATTATTTGTCGCTGGAATCTTATTGCATCGCATCTGGTTAGGACACAGTGTCAAGGCCATCAATGATGCTAGTCATTTTACAACACGTATGCAGTTTAATACACATTGCACTAGATGTTTTGAACAGTAGGCAATGACAATTTGATATATAATAGGTTTCAAAATGATACAGTTGTGCTTTCCCCCATCTGATTTTCTGTATCTCTGCCTATTTTTACACTGAATGTTGTCAGACCTTCAAACAAAACCTATAAATAAATAAAAGTGATGCGTCATGAACAAAAACCACAACAATGACACATCCTTCAGTAATTTTTTAAAGAAAGTTATGTAATATACAGTACCCTGTTCACACCTTTTGCATAATTGAGACCATTTCAGAAATTCAGACGGGGCAGATACTTTTTCAAGCACTGTAGGCACACTATATCATACAAAATGATATTCACATTTATTCAATATTCCAAGTTATCCAAGTTTTAAATTATTCTGTTGTTTAGCACCATTATTCATTCACACCAACAGCCGGGTTATAATGAAGCTATGTGATTATTATTTTCTGCATCATTAGAAGTGTGAATCGTTTTTAAAGTGAATGTTGTCACGTAATATCGGATAAGGATGAAGTCATCTGAACCTGACTTTTGGTGAGCTGACACACTGGTCACTCTGATTGGAAATGAAATGAGGAGGCCACAGACTTCAGAAATGGCTTGACCTCTGACTGTCGCTTCTGTTACCCAGAGGCCTTGAGCAGATCTGCTGAAATTCTGAGCACATGCTGCCCACACAAGGATTAGACATCCTAAGGGAACAAGCGACAATGAATTCCCAGTAAAGGGATAGAGAGAAAAGAGGATGGAGGAAGGCTGAGCACATCCGCTGGACTCAAGGGGACCGAAAGGACGAATCATGCATATAATAGCCGCAGCACAAGCAGAGAACACCATTGTTACATCACATTATTACATATGCAATTTCATGAAATCCAAAATTTGATATCATACAGTAATAAAAAAAAAAAAAAACTAATTTAAAAATAAAAGGTGTATAATTGAGACTGATAGAACATTTAAAACATATGGGCAGTTCCATCAAAAGTGTAATTATTTGTTCACCTCTCTGGTCTGAATAAAGCAGTGATATTAATCTATCCCAGCAATCTCCAGCTTCAATGTTGGGCAGCTGTTTTCTTAGCCTTGGTTGAAACAGGGTCTACACTTGGATGGGTGAAAATAATTAGGTGCTTGTCATGAGAAAGTGTGTTGTGGCATACCACTCTAACACTGGGCCTACAGTAAATTAAATCTGGAAATGCCAAGTATCCAATTTCTTACTGTTGCCATTATGGTCACCCACCCATATCCATTTATCAATTTTACCCGGCAACGCCTCATTGCTGTACATCACACCACCGTCTGCTAGGAATCTGTAAACAGCTTCAGTGCACAAACTTCTCGTAGGGAGATGGACTGTGCGACTGTGAACATGGGGACAAGAGTCAGACGTGCAGGGACAAACACAAACACAAATATACGCACCAATGCAGATGGACGAGCAAAGACAGACACAAAATGATTGCGCATACACTGTATGAAACTCTACACCTGCAATAAAGCAGCCTGTTTAATAAATGTTTCCTTATCTGACAAAAAGTAAAAAAGAAAAAATCTGTGTTGTTATCCTGTTTTCAAGTAAAAACTGACTTAATTAAAACTGACTAAAAATCCTCAAAACAAGATAAATTTACTTTAGAAGCAAAGTTGCATAAGATATTAAGACTTGTTGTATTTAGCATGCAGTATTTTTTCCTTTTACATTTTCAAAGAACTGCCTTCTATTCTATTATATTTTAAAGTGTCATTTATTCCTGTGATGCAAAGCTGAATTTTCAATTTTCAGCATCATTACTCTAATGTTCAGTCACATGATCCTTCAGAAATAATTCTAATATGCTGATTTGCTGCTCAAGAAACAAAATTATCAAAAATTATCAAAGTGGAAACCGGTTGAGCTGCATAATATTTTTGTGGAAACATTGATACTTTTTTCAGGATTCTTTGGTGAATACAGAGTTCAAATGAACAGCATTTATTTCAAATAGAAATCTTTTGTAACATTATATGTCTGTCACTTTTGATCAATTTAATGTGTTCTTCCTGAATAAAAGTATAAATTTATTTTAAAAAACGTACTAACCCCAAACTTCTCTGAAAACAAGCCTAGTCAAGCAATATTATACACAAGTACAAGTTTACAAGTATATAATTTTGTTTTGAGAATAATTACATATTTAACGATTATATAAAAAAACATGGTACTTTCATGTTGTACTTTTTACGGAGACAGAGGGATCATCATCTATAAAATGACATGATTATAGATTAAAAGGCTGATATATCTCACATTTAGAGTCTTTCTACAGCATCTGAACTGAAATTCTAGCTGGGCTAACAATGAAATTCAATGAAAGGCCATTGCTTTATTGCTCTAATGAATCGGCATTAAAAAAATCATGACCTTTCAAAGCTATTTTAAGAGTTTAAAGTGGAAAAGACAGAGGCATCTTCAAAAACTCTTTCAAGAAAATGTAACAAAGTCCTTTGCTTTCTTCTCAAAATACTCATTTAGTGAGACAAGACAAGTGAAGCAAGGGGATGCTGCTTTCAACTAATCAGAGTAACTACCATTAGTCAGTGAGAAATGACACCAAACTGTCCTGAATATTTGAAAGTATAGCATCTTATTTGAAAGATTACAGTCTTAAAGGAGACAGAAAACATGATGATGTGGGGGGGAAATATGTGATGGTCACGTGTTTGCCATCAAATGAGAGCATTCATGTCTTTTTTTCTTCTTCAATTTAATTAGTGAAATCATTGACTGCAACACTCTTCTGCTGGATCCATTTATCCACAGTAATTTAAAATATGACATTTAGCTGACATTTATTTCTGGCTGCTGAGTCTTAAGCGAGTCTGCATGCAACAAATTAATTAACGGTAGGGGACAATATGACAGGATTTCACACATTTAGAATACATGTTGAATTTTCAAAGAGTTGTCGGTAACAAAAAGCCAAAGATCGTACATTGACAGCACTTACAGGGGACATTTACCAATTTAGCTCATTATTGCATGTTGTCTGTGTTGTTTTAGCACAGATTCACTAAAGAAAGTAGAATTTCCTTTCTTTACAGCAATAACATATTTACTGTTAAAAAAACAATAAAAGTAGTTATTGTTATAACATTTATTACATATTTAAATGTTTTTGAACAAGATAGGAATAGAGGGAGACTTGCTAGTGTTTATAATTCGAGTTTGGAGTTTGTTCTAATAATAATAATAATAAATGGATGTATTTGCGCTGAGAAGAATGAGACCAAGTCCACACTAATACATTTTCATTTGAAAATTCATCTTTTTCTCTCCATTTTGGCCTTCCGTCCACATTGAGACAGAGCTTTTTGAAAACGCTCTCCCAAGTAGATGAATTTGAAAAATGTATGTCCTGCGGTAAAACATGATGACAATTGCGTTTTAGACCATGTGATTTTGAGTGCAACCTGGACGCAACACTGAGTAGTGGGATATTTTGCTAAAAAAAGACAGTGCCAGAAGAATAGAGTGAGAACTTTATTATATCTGCTCTCTCAGCATCATCTTGTGAACGTTTAGCATGTTTTACGCTTGCGCAGTACGGTGATTTAAGCATTTTTAGTTTCAAAGTGGATGAGCAACTTTTGGTAAACGCTTAAACGCTAGTATGGACAGGTTTTCAAATGTATCCGGATTAATGTAAACATAGCCTGACAATGACTTAATTTAAAACTGTTTTCAGCACAAATAGCATCTGGTTGAACTGGGTTGTGGGTGTTTAGTCAATAAGGCGCAGGTTTTTGCACTAAAATACCTCAAACAAAATTGGCACAACAGTGCCACAAATTTGTTAGTGTATATTACAGCATGTCCATAAAAATGTCTATAAAAGTATAAAAACCTTGAAACATATGTGACCCAGTACCACAAACCCAGCCACATGGGTACATTTTTTTAAATTGAGATTTATACATAATCTGAAAGCTGAATAAATAAGCTTCCCATTGATGTTTCGTTTGTTAGGATAGGATAATATTTGGCCGAGATGCAACTATCTGAAAATCTGGAATCTGAGGGTGCAAAAAAAATCAAAACATTGAGAAAATCACCTTTAAAGTTGTCCATTTATGTTTGCGATTGTGCTGCATTCACTCACAAAAATAAATGTTTTATATATTTACGGTAGGAAATGTACTAAATATGTTCATGGAACATGATCTTTACTTAATATCCTAATGATTTTTGGCATAAAAGAAAAATCAATATTTTTGACCCATACAATGTATTGTTGGCTATTGCCACAAATATCCCTGTGCGACTTGCGACTGGTTTTGTGATCCAGGGTCACATATGTTCAACAAAATGAATACGTGTTTGATCCTACTTGTGCTGCCTTCTGCTGAATTCAAAGATCAAAGAGCCAATTTAGAGTTCACACCGAGGCCATCACTGGGAGAAAAACGCCCGTGCCCCTGAACTCTGCCTGAACTATGTGTTGAGCGATGCTTTCTGTTCTGATGATGCACAATCCTCAAGACAGATCAGATAAAAGACTTACACCTGAGCCGGCTTCCTCCTGTCCATTATCATCTCTCTGACCCTGTTAACCCGCTGAACCGTACGGGTTTTTAACTGTACGGTACTTTTATTAAAGGATTTCTTAACTCAGAAATGAAAAAGATAGTGTGAGAAAAAGATAAATTTCAGTCTGTTTCTCACACAAATCTCCTGTATGGACTAATTTTATGATACTTTTACGGTGCATTCTGTTTGAAGCTTGAAAGCTTTGGTCCATCTTCATTGTAATTGCATGGGAAAAACAACTGGCAAATTCCTCCTTGTGTGTTCTACTGAAGAGAGAAACTCATAACAGTTTGGAACAACATGAGTGTGAATAAATGATGACAGGATTTTCATTTTTGGGATGAATGATTCCTTTAAAATATGTAGCTCATTCATTCTGAATAATGAACTTTGTGTTAATTTTGGCATCACTTGAAATAACCTGTTGTTTTGATGGTGCATTTTAAATGAAAACATAATCAGCTTATGCTAGACAACCCTATTGCTTCACGCCTGGAGGTTTGATTTAATCAAAGCCTTGCAGAGAGTGTTATTATGTCCGGTGAAGCTTATGGGAAAGTTATAGCAAGAGGAGATACTGTCAACACAGGTGTTTTGTTCATTACCTGACATTGATATTTGCATACAATGCAGCTAGTCTCTAATATAGAAGACTGAAGCTTCTCCTACTAATAAATGCTTCATCCACATGCCTGAGATGAACTTGTACAGCATCAGCAGATTTCAGGCCTTGGAGGATAGCCGCGAGTTAATTTAGGCAAAATCATAATGTAGAAGCTCTAAGCTCAAAATTACACTGCCAGATAGTGATTTCTATTAATGTGATAAATACCCACAAGCATTTATATTCTTATTTGGTGACAACTCACAGAAACAGTCATTTTAATGGTAGTAATTAATTTAATACTTTTTCATTTCACACTAGTCTCTGCACTAATGGTGGGGATTTTCCACTAATTCTTTCTGCAGTTACATCTTGACAGTCATATAAGTGAATCAATGAATCATTCACTCAGCCGATTTGTTCAAAAATGGTTATTCATTTAGAAAAGAAACAAGTGACTGTCCTTATGAGTGAGTAAATTAAATATTAGCTCAATCGATTCATTCAAAAATGTTGATTCATTCAGGAACAAAACAAATGACTGTCCATATGAGTCATATTGAATCGTTAATTTGAACAATTTGTAAAAAAAAATGATTCGTTCAAGAATGATACGAATTTTGTGAGTGAGTCTTTGAATAGTCAAGTCAAGTCAAGTCAAGTCAACTTTATTTATATAGCGCTTTTCACAATACAGATTGTATCAAAGCAGCTTCAGAGTATTATAAATAGTACATCAGTGTTTGTTTCTAGTGTAAAACGTCCACGTTTGGTAATGCTGATCAATAGTATTGTTGATTGATTAATTAAATTAAGTATCCCCAACTGAGCAAGCCAAAGGCAACAGTGGCAAGGAACCGAGGTGACCTAATGGAGAAAAAAAAAAAACCTTGGGAGAACCCAGGCTCAGTCGGGGGCCAGTTCTCCTCTGGCGTTTATGAACTAGAGACCGGATTTAACTGTAAGATTAAAAATATTATATAAATGCCTGGCTGAAGAGATGCGTCTTTAATCTAGTTTTAAACTGGGAGAGTGAGTCTGAGCAACGAACAGTATCAGAAGGCTATTCTAGAGTTTTGGAGCTAAATGTGAAAATGATCTCCCTCCTTTGGTGGATCTTGATATCCTAGGTATGACCAAAAGCCTCGAATTTAGTGATCTTAAAGAGCACGATGGATTATAGGGCGATAGAAGATCCGTTAAATAAACTGGAGCTAAGCCTTTTAGGGCTTTATAAGTCAGTAGCAATACCTTGTAATTAATACGGAACTTTATAGGTAACCAATGTAGTGATGATAAAATTGTTGTTATATGGTCAAATTTTCTTGATCTAGTAAGAACTCTAGCGGCAGCATTTTGGACTAACTGTAGCTTGTTTATTGAGGATGCAGGACAACCAGCTAATAAAGCATTACAGTAATCTAGTCTCGAGGTCATGAATGCATGAACTAACTTTTCTGCATCAGAAACAGATAGCATATTACGTAGCTTAGCAATGTTTCTAAGGTGGAAAAAGGCTGTTTTTGTAACTTATGAAATATGATTTTCAAAAGACAGGTTGCAGTCTAGTATAACACCCAGGTCTTTTACTGTAGAGGATAAAGTAACAGGACATCCTACTATGTTAAAGTTGTATTGTGAGAGGTTTTGTGGGCGGTTTTTTGAACCGATAAGTATTACCTCTGTCTTGTCTGGATTTAATAAAAGAAAATTTATTAAAAAGAATTTTTAAAATTTATAAAATAAGTTTTCTCAATAACTTGAGAAAACGCTGCTATATTCAATAAGGAAACATCACTAATGTGTTGCTAGGAGATGTGCAACGACAGTGGTTTTGTTTGGAATTATTTTTGTTAATTAAGCAAAAACAGACAAATTAACTTATATTTTATCTTATATAGCAATATTGAGCCTGAAATATAAGACATTAATTAACAACTTTTATTTATAGGAATGTGTGGGGATGTGCAGAAGTCTCTTATGCTCACCAGGGCTGCTTTTATTTGATTAAAAATATAGTAAAACAGTAATATTGTGAAATATTATTACAATTTATTTATTTGAAATGTATTTCTGTGATGGCAAGCTGAATTTTCCACATTATTACTCCGATCTTCAGTGTCACATGATCCTTAAAAAATTATTCTAATATGCGGATTTGCTGCACAAGAAACATTTCTTATTATTATCAATATGCATACATATACATATATTATATACATATATATATGTGTGTTATATGACATTATATATATTTTTTTTTTCTCAAAAAAAAAAAAAAAAAATTATATATATATATATATATATATATATATATATATATATATATATATATCTATATATCCAGTATACACACACCCAAATGTGCAATTTGACAAAATAATCATTTGTGAAGCCACTTCATCATGGCTAGTCTAATAAAAATAACTCAAATCCAGATAAAGTCATAAAGCCGGATAATGACATGCGTATGGTGTGTACTCCCTCATTTCTCATCTTAATTAAGGAAACACCTGCTGTATGGACAGCAGCCAGTGGCCTAATTGTGTCAAGACTCTGCTTTCAGAGAGCCCTGCACAGGGTGCGACTGCACAGCTGCAACTGTGTGTTTGAACAGGGTTGATCAGATACTAGTGGCTCAGAAAGTTTTGCCCCCTCTCAAAGGAATGCAATAGCCTTGTGTTCAGATACCACAAGTCATGCCCGGCCGATACAAAGCGCGAGAGTCTCTCTGTCATCTTTCATCTATAAATACCCCAACCACAAGCCGCTGCACCTACACAGCACGGCACTCTCATAGGGCCATGGGAGGGGGTCGAATATCAGGATTTCTATAAATAAACACATTGAAATAGCATTTTTTGCCGCATGAAGTAGTGTATTGAACCCATTTGATTTAACACTGCAATTTATGCATGAAGCAAGGTGACGAATGAGGCTGGGTAAAAGCATGAGGCCTTAATCAAAGCCGCCTGGTAATTCACATCCATTAATTCATTGCTATATGAATAGAATATCACCCCCAGCTTACATTGTTATAGGTGTCACGTAAAAATGGCCAACATGCACAGTATGTGCACTTTTAAAAATTACCAACCCACAAGAACCATAATTGCACAGTAAATGCGATACTAATTGACCTTTGTGTCATATGCCTAAACGAACGTAACGAGCAGTGTGATTGAATGCTAATGAGCTGCATATATGCTACGCTGAAAACATCTTTCAAATGTGACGACCTCCATGCCCACTGCTTTGAGTGGGCTTGATAGAACGCTTCACACAACCATTAACAGTCTTTCTTTGCTTCCTTTTCCACTCTGTTAGTGCTTTTCCTAATTTTTTCCTCATTGTCTTTTCTTGAGGTTAAAAGGACGTGTGAATGTAGGAGAGATGAATTGAGCTGTTTTTATGACGCCTCGAGATTGCAGATATTTTGTTGAAAAATAAACACAGCCCATTTACACATTTCAGATCCACTTGTAAAAAGGTGCTTCACCTTCTGAGCCACTGAAAGTATTGTTTGCCTGCAGTTTGTGAAATGAAAAAAAAAAAGATTTTGTTTGGAAACAGATGCAGGTAGTTTGGCTCAAAGATCCCCACCTCATGAGAGTCAAAAACTAACAATTGTCCACATCTGACAACTGTGAGGGAATTTAAAATGACCTGTTAAGTGATATATATTATATTTATAACTGTGATATTCTAAATGTAATATCAAATCATTTCTAATTTTATATGAACTATTTAATATTTTATCTAACGTAATACTTATATTATAAAGAAATATTTATTTTTATTTAAAAAAAAAAAAAACATATATCTTACTTGCATATTAGTGAAGAACAGCACAGGTTACTGCCTAAATCACCAAATTTTCCACTAATGAGAAAGTCTTACAATGCGACAAAGTTATCTGAATTTTTTTTTTTTTTTTTTTTTACTCACATTTGGGAGCTTGGCAAGTGTTTATTTTGGACTGGTATCAATTGCAGCATGTTCTATTCTAATCAGAACACAATTTTTCCCATGATCTTTTAAAAGGATTATTTTAAAAATGCACACATATAATTGGATTTGGAATCTCATAATCAGGTTTATCTAGACATAATCTCGTAATGTTTTGAGAATGTGAGCCATGGGAAGACCTGACAGACATTTGCTTCAAAGCACCATAGGAGCCCAATGCAAGTATATATTCATATTCTCAGGCTGCGGGCTCCTCTGAAACCAGACTGCGGAGTGGTCCAACTCTGCGTGAACTCTAATTAAACTAAGACACTCCGGAGAGACCTTCCCATGCAGAGACATGTTTGCGTGTTGATCCCGGATGCTGGAGATTTTCACACACCTCTCACCTCTCTGAGTTTTGAACCTTGGGGAAGAAATGTAATCTACAGCCTCACACATCTGAAGTAGAAAATAGGAAAATGCTATCATGTCACATGATATGTCTGATAGTTTCATCTTGGCTGAAAGGAATAGTTCACCCAAAAATGAAAATTCTATCATAATTTGCTAACCCTCCTGTTGTTTCAAACATGACGTTATGTTAGGTTTTGTACGGGACATGTGAACGTCCAGATCTTTTATTTATTCCACAAGTTTTGACTCGTATCTTCTTGTCTTGTATTCAAACTCAAAATCCATATAGTTCCTTTATCATTGTTTATTCTTCCAAGTCAATAAAGAATCACATTTCTTACATACAGCATAATCCTCTTGTGCAGCGATGTCTTCTCAACAACTTATTTGTAGAGATACTAGTGAGACAATTTATGCTATATTATAACAAACGGTCAAAAGCTTTGTGTTCTCCCACTGTGCGTCTGCACTTATTACATGTGCGTCAAACTTTTTTACATGCGCTACCAAATAGACGTCAATGAACATGCGCGGTAAGAACAAATATAAAACAAATAAATATATTCAACAGTAAATGACTAATTAACAAAATTAATTATTATATCAAATTTACGCAGTAGAAATATGAAAATATACATTTTGAAATATGAAATGGCTCTTACAGTTTTTGTTGCCTTAGATATTGCCAAGTTATGAATGGATGGAATGAATGAAAGGAATATCACCACAATATAATTTTTCAGTAAGAAACTCTTCTTAGAATCCAGACCTCCTGAGCTGAGGCATTTCAATTAAAGAATCAGAAACTAAGTGAATTTAGCAAGTGTCAGTAACTTAAAACCACATCCTGTCATAATGTGTTCCAAAAAGCAAAGAAAGATAAAGGTAAAAGTTTAAGATAAAGGTTTGGAACTACATGAAGGCAATCAAACAACACATATATATACAAGTACAAGTTAACAAGCAATATTGCTTGTTATTGCTTGTTACTTACTTGTTATATACATACATAAATATATGTATATTTATAGAAACTTTGGCACAATTTTTATTATTATCAATGTTGAAAACAGTTGTGCTGCTTAATATTTTGATGGATAGAAAGTTCCAAAGAACAGCATTTATTTGAAATAGATACATTTTTAACATTATGGTGTCTTTACTCTCTCTTTTTATCCATGTAATGCATCCTTTTTTAATAAAAGTAATTACTTTTTTATTTTTTACTATTTACAAGTGACAGATAAAAATAAAATAAAAAAAATCCAACAAAACATACATAACAACAGCCAACACGATTTGTACATTTGTGTGTGTGTGTGTGTGTGTGTGTGTGTGTGTGTGTGTGTGTGTGTGTGTGAGAGAGAGAGAGTGTAACTGTGTGTGGGAGTGGAAGCATATAAACAAAGGAACATCTAGAGATGTTTAACTGACATAGGCTATGGTAAAACGTAATTATTTATTAAAAAAAACCTCAAACTTATACAACAAATACAAATAAATGGAAATAGTATTCTTATATATGCAATACACAGTACAACGCACTTGTACTGCTAGACTGCTGTGAATTGTTTTTAAAAAAATATTAGGGATTCATTCATATGATACACTTCAGGCAATCGCTGATGGGTCAGAGGGGTTAAGCACTCATCAAATTATTGACAATAATGATATCCTAAATGGAAAGTCGAGTTTGTTAATGTTCTGCAGAGTTGGGGTTAAAATTGACTTGAATAATTGCTCCAAATTGCCTTGTAAATCTAGCAGGGCTGTAAACGAGTATTGATCTTGTTTAAGTGGTGTGCAAAGTGAGCTCAATGGCAATCAAATTAGGCAGGGGAACGGTAGGAAATGCATGTGCTATGATGTAGTTCTTTATAATCCCATTGACTGCAATAGACCGTCTGAAAGCAATACAATTGACTGACCTGTGACTGATCACATCCTTTTTTTTGGCAGCTGAGAACTCTTACTTAGGCTCTCTGCATCAGTATCACTGAAATGCTGTACTAATTACCTCATAATGGAATGTCCATCACTGGGATAATTGTAAAAAGGGTTAAAAGGTCTAGACTTTACTTTTTTAAACACAGCATTAAATGTCTGGGTTTAGGAAATGTCAGTTTACTTCCACCATGTTCCTGTCAGTGTAAGAAAACATCTGGTGCATTTTAATCCTCTTCGCCTTGTTAAACACATCAGCAAAGTTATTGCAAGAATTGCACATTTTTAGGAAAACATCAAATTAGACAATTGTGGAAACATCCACAGCTGCAATTGGATAGTTAAGGCTGAATTCTTATGCGATTCATTCTGTTTCATGCACAAGGAATCAGTCTTAATGAACAGAGATATGCCCTCTCCAGGGCTCGTCATATTTCTTTTGATTCCTTTTGGCCCACATTCATACAGACACTCAAAAATCCCCACAAGTTTTATCACCAAGACTCATTGCAGAAAGGATTGTGTAATGTATCATTGCTGATGGATTAGAGTGAAAATTATAGATAACCATTGACTGTAACTTCTCTGAAATATGATAGTATTATACAGGACTGGAGAGTCATATAGAAGTTATTATAGTCAGAGCCCCCCCCCCCCCCCCCCGGTTCTCTTTTGAATGGTCGTCAATGACGAAATATGCTTATTGGGTCCAGATAGTGTATTTAAACGGCATCTAAAGGACCAGAAGGGACTGATGGGGTCATGCTAATTTGCCATATCTTGACCCCTTGGTTTTTATTAGTCTAATCGTTAAAATTAGTCAAAAGTCTAGTTTTGACTAAAGTTAAATTTGATTTAAAGGGTTAGTTCACCCAAAACTTAAAATATAAAATTAAAATAGTCAATGTGACTACAGTGGCTAAACCTTAATGTTATGAAGCGACGAGTATGTGCAAAAAAACCCACAATCTTTATTTAACAATTTCTTCCCTTCTGTGTCAGTCTCTGACGCTGTTTACGTGAGCAACACGATGCATGCGTGTGTTGAAGTTGTTATTTTTAGGGGTTCAAGCACGAAGTGCTGAAACCCTATTGTAATTGTCCTGATTTTTATTATTATTTTTCTTCTGCCGTAAAACGCATCGTGCAGCCCAAACCGTAAGAGCTGGAACCTTGAAACTTTGCCAGATGGTAGTACAAAAATCGAGGAGAGGTTATCAAATTATGACCCCGATTGGCCCATAGGTGGCGCTATAGCAACCAAAAGCGCGAAACTGCTCAGAACTCCTAGACCGTATGTCGTAGACTCAAGTGTCTTATATCATTGGAAAGCTGGACGCCTGACGAACAAAACGTATATCTCCGATTTCATTTCCGCCATGATAGATTTTCCGCCATTTTGAATTTTGTCAAAAACCTACTTTTGCGAACTAGTCCCTGGTTTTTCGCCCGATCGGAACCAAACCAGTGCAGAAATGTTCTCTAGAAACTGAAGATCAATAATTATCGAAAAAAAGTTGAAATTTCGATTCACGGACGCTAAGGAGCGCCAAAACGTACGTTGTGGGAGGGGCCTATTTTACTAAAATGGCTATAACTCCAGAAGTAAATGAGGTATCTTCACCAAACTCGGTACACATATGTATGAGCTCAATATGAGGTAACAGTAAAAAAATCGCGGCGATTTGCCACATGGTGGCGCTATAATATGAAAAAAACTTAAAACAGGCTTTAACCACCTGACCTTTAGTCCGATTGACTTGAAAATTGGTATGCAGTGTCTTGGTCCAAGGTGTCATGTATGTGTATGAGGACATTGGCGTATCTAAAAAAACATGGCCGCCATCGGCCAATGAAGTTTGAGCACCTATTAAACAAGGTTAACGGAGGCCGATCGGAACGAAACTCGGTGGCCATGTTCTACTCATGGCCCTAGAGGTCTGTAAGAATTTTAAAAGAAATCGGCCACTAGTTGGCGCTAACGAGATTTATGGCTCTGTAATCACGTGGTGTTACACTTATTGTCACAAAATGGATACCATTTGATAGATCTCCTCTTGTTGAACAACTTTGCCTCAAGAACCATTGCTGTCAATCAAACCGTTCATTAAATATTCGTAATTATGTTAAAAACCTACTTTTGCGAACTAGTCCTAGGTTTTTCGCCCGATCGGAAACAAACCAGTCTAGGACAATTCTATGGACTCTCTAGGTCAATAATTATCAAAAAAAAGTTGAACTTTTGCATTTTTCGCATGGCTAACAGGGTCATTTAGAAAATGGCCGTGGTAAAATGCACTCAAAAGCCTATAAATCCTAAACGAAAACTCAGAACTTCACGAAAATTGATGAGCATATGTGTCATAACCTGCTTAAGAAGCATGGAAAATTTTATGGAGAGCGGACCATAGTTGGCGCTATAACTGTTAAAACGCTTTAAAACCATATATTTCCTATGGTAAATTGCCTGTATTTGCTGTAAATGGTGTCTTCTATCATATAATGTTCATATCATAATGTTCAAAACCAGTGCAGCACAATTCTCTGAACTCTCTAGATCAATAATTATCAGAAAAAAAGTTTAACTTCTTCAAAAGGTGATTTTATATGAATATAATGACATATTAAGCCAATAAGTGGTATTTTACTGCCCCCTGCTGTCATTTCATCATACTACTCCCTAATATTGTTATAAAATTCATATTTAGACTTTATAAAATCATTATTTTAACATTTACAATCACATTTTGTCAAAACTCATCTATTGAGTATTACTATTGACAATTGTGTTACACTGAGATATGGAAATGGACGAAAGTAAATGAATGAAATGAAACGAAAGTAACGGCATTTAAGCCACGCCCCCGAATACAAATTCATTCATAACTCGAAAACGGAAAGTCGTTGCGCGCTCAAATTTTGATGGTGAGGACCTCTCCGGGCTCTTGATCGAAACGTGTCGTCGCGGGCCTCGGGAGCGCGCCCCCCGCGCATCGCGAATCCGCGGGACCCCCGATTTTGAGCGGCCATTACTCCCGACCCAGACCACCCCGAACATTGTGTGAGAGCTCGTTGGAAAGGGCGCGTCCTTGGCTAGCTTCGATTCAAATGTGGTGTTATTTGCCCTGGGCATTCCAGAGATAATAGCCCGAACAGATATGCCTTATAACAGTCATAACTCCCAGCCCCAATCGCCCAAAAACACCTTGATGGTCTCATTCAACAGGGCTCCTCAAGCACTATATATGCTCTGAGTTTCAGAATTTTTCGCCTTTTGGTTCCTGAGATATAAGTAAAAAAATTAATTCCCATTCATTCATTCAAACACTTCAACTGTAAAATGTAAGCTATAATACCACTGTTGTCCACTAGAGGGAGCAGCAGGATTACGCATGATCTTTTAATTCGCTTCAGTATTGGGAAATAAACAAATGCTTTAAGAAGCAATCTTTTTTATTATGATGTTTTTTTTTTATTATGATATTTGTATATATTTTTTTTTATTATGATTATGAACGGTTTGATTGACATTAGTGATTCTTGAGGCAAAGTTGTTCAAGATGAGGAGATGAAGATATTTTCACAATATCACATCCTAAAAACATTGAAAACATATTTGTCTTTGTGTGTGTGTGTGTGTTTGTGTGTGTGTGTGTCTGTGTGTGTAAGCATGCTTAATGGAAAGAACATGGAGAAACTGCTTTGTTTTACTGGTGGATAAAAAAAGTCTTTCAAATGAAAGTGAGTCAATTAGTGGTCTTCTACTGCCCTCTGCAGGACATTCTACTTAATAAAATATTTTCATCTGTGCTTTTGCATTAGTTTTTGGACTATATCAAATTACTTGCATGAAAATCACCTATTATAACACAGTCATGTTTTGTCAAAGTTTATCACTTCATTTTTACTGAGCTCTCAGTTTGAACAATTCTGCCTCTCAGTGATTAATTTGAAATCTGAAAATGGTGTTATACAGAGGAGATTTGCAATTATCATTTTGTTACCTATCTTTTATTTTAAATATCTACATCTACAACAAAATGTGTGTGCATGTGTGTGTTCAAGCATGTATTAAGTATTATTGTTTAAGTATTATTGTTTTCATTTACATTTTAACCACCAGAAGAAGAACACTCATTGGTTCATTCTGCTCACTAAAATTATTATTTTTCATTTTTTTTTCCATTTGAAATATTTTTTAAACTTAATAAAATCATTAAAATAACATTTCAAATCATATTTTGTCTGTTTATAAATCCCACAGACTCACACTGGCTGCAATACTAATGTTTTTGTAAAACACAGACCTGATAGTCTAATCTGTGTGTATTGTGCATATATTATTGATATAATTACTATTGCAAATCATGTTATTGTAACTCATATCTTAATAGAATATTATTTGTAATTTTAATTCTTTATTTCTTAATTGTTTTTTTATGATTACTACAGATATTATCACCAAAGATATCAACTACACCTTCACTTTTAGTATTGACACGCTGCACACACAGCACAATCACACACTCACTAATGCATTCAAATAAATGTAATCTTACTGTGCTACTTTATTTGTACATGATTAGAATGAACAGAAATCTAAGAATATTTTTCTTCTTTTGTTAAAGCCATTTCAGACTCCAAGTAAGCATTATATTACTAATCATCTATTTTAAAGGTGCCATACAATTGAAAACTGTATTTATCTTGGCATAGTTGAATGATAAGAGTTCTGGACATGGAACTGACATACCGTGAGCCTCAAACACCATTGTTTCCTCCTTCATGTGTAAATCTCCTGTTTGCAAAAGACCGCTGAAAAATGAGTGAATCCCACCATAACACCGACTGTGACGTTGGAGTCAGGATCATTAATATTTATACCCCCCAAATTTGCATTTTCCAGTCCATGTTCTAGGCCAGGCAGTGTTAATGTGGACCTGCACAGCCGAATCATCAGAAGATCTGCAGGTGTTGTGAAGAAGCAAGCAAGGACAATAGTGAAAATGGCAGATCATGGATATAAATGTTATGTCTGAGGCTGTGCTGCGGATTTGAGAACTTTTCATTCCCTTCCCACAAAAGAGAACTGTCAACAGGCATGGTTGATGTTTACAACAGGATACCTCACCATTTTAATTCAAAGCTGTTAGTTTGCTCTGCCCATTTTACCCCAGACAGTTTTTCTAACCTGGGACAATATCAAGCAGGTTTCGCTCATCGTTTGATACTCAAGAAGGGGGCAGTTCCAACTAATGTTATATTTCCATTACAACCCCTACCGCAAGCAGAAAGTAACATTAGTGATTTTATCCACTACTTGACTGTTGAAGACATTTCTGTTTCAGAGATATCAGAGAACAATTTAAAATATATCAATGCATTCTACAGCACCTTTAAAATAATTATTTAAAATGGAGATCAGGCCATAACATCACAAAAACATGAAAAGGGCTATAACCACCTGACCATTAGTTCGATTGACTTTAAAATTGGTATGCAGTGTCTTGGTCCAAGGTGCCATGTATGTCTATGCCGCCATCGGCCAATAAAGTTTGTGCACCTCTTAGACAAGGTTAACGAAGGCCGATTGGAACGAAACTCGGTGGGCATGTTCGACTCGTGGCCCTAGAGGTCTGTAAGAATTTTGAAAGAAATCAGCCACTAGTTGGCGCTAACAGGTTTTACTGCTCTGTAATCACGTGATGCGTGTCATTTGATAGATCTCCTCATACTGAACAACTTTGCCTCAAAAACTACTGCTGTCAATTAATTTGTTCATTAAATACTTGCGATTACGTTAAAAACCTACTTTTGCAAACTAGTCCTATGTTTTTCACCCGATCGGAAATATACCAGTGCAGTACAATTCTCTGGAAGCTCTAGATCAATAATTATATAAAAAACTTAAACTTTACCCATTGGGTAGCCATAATAGGATCATTTAGAAAATGTGTATGGCAAAAAAACACTCAAAAGCCTGTAAATCCTAAACGAAAACTCAGACAACTCACTAAACTGCCTTATGTGCTTAAAGACCCTAAATGCTTGAACCCCGCTAAATGCTGCTTGCAGCTTTAATTGTTGTTGTTTTTTTGCCCACAAAATGTATTCTCGTCACTTCATAACATAAAGTTAAACCACTGTAGTCGTTTACACTATTTCAACGATGTCTGTTCTACCTTTCTGGCCCTTGAAAGTGGTAATAACGTTGCAGTCTATGAGGGGCCAGAAAGCTCTCAGATTTTATTAAAAAAAAATCTTGATCCAAAGGTGAACGAGGGTCTTACGGGTTTGGAGCGACATGAGGGTGAGTAATTCATGATAGAAATGTCATTTTTGGGAGAACTAGGCTAACCCTTTAAACTGAAGACAGATTGCATGAACTAGGAACTGGAGTCCAGGAAGTCTACTGACAATTTGAGAAATACAATAATTACAAAATGTATTTTAACTGTGAGAAATAAAAAATACACTTTTGAATGGTTTTCTGGGGGAAAAAAGACTTGAACTAAATTTAAAATGTTTCTCTTATAATCTCACATAAAAAAGAAGATATACTAACTTAACACAAAGTAAATATTTTCCAAACAATATTTAAATAATTTATTTGGCTTTAGTGAATAATTTAATTTAGGAAATTTTTGGATTTTTTCTTTGCCAACTATCCTCTAAACCCTAATTCAATTTTTAATGAATGCAGTAAAGTTTAGTAGCAATATTAAAAAAACTAATTCTTCTTTTCTAAAATTGAAAAACCCCACAGGCCCTTAACAGTTTGAAATACCTCTGAGCCAAAACTTAGTCTGAACCGCAGCTTCCCTGCCAATGATTCGGGGTCCACAGAGACAGCTGTCATTGACTGGGCGGGTTGGATCAGAGGGTATGGAGAGACAGATCAATCAGCACAGGAGAGATGAAACTGAATAGACTCCCTTTTCAGGGCACTATTGAACTGTTATTCAGCTTCCCCACCAATGACTGCTTACACAATCCCTCAGTCAATAGTAACGTAAGATTCAATCATCTCAGGTTAGTCATTCCCTAATTAGATTCTAATGCGCCAAAGAGCTCTACTTTTTAAAAACGTCTCAAATGTAATGCATTTAGAGAAGTTCCACATATCTATTGTTTGTGTCTTGTCAAGCATTTGAGCTCCAGGCTCATGTAAATGTTCAATTACTGAGGAAGCCACTGAATTCTGTCTCTGTGATCTGACAGGAATGACAACTTACATGAAAAGGTTACAGTAAAAGTGTGTAAAAGTCTGTTTTATTTGTATTAAAATGATTTCTATTAAAACTGAACTTGACAATGTCTCTGAGGGAGTTACCACAATAAACAAAAATACACGCCTAGCCATAAATGTGTTTAAAAACATTTCTCAGTAAACCAATTTGATTTAAAATGAAATGTTAAATACTGCATCAACAAACAGCAGTGAGGTTGACAGGCAAATTTCCTTTAAGACTTTCTGTAGAGTTTTTCATTGACCTACATTTCCGAGAGATAACATTGCAATATCTCCCCTGCGTATCTCACAATCAGTACAATATCGTCCTCATGAGCTTCCATGCTCAGCTAACAATTTCCCGTGTCGCGAGATGGAAACAGACAATATTAGCTGCTTTGATGGCTCTGCAGGGAAGACACAGTGAGTTTTAAAGCCCACTTCACCACATGCTAGCACTTCAAATAAACCGAAAAATGCCAGTAATCAAACCTAGTGTAAGCTCTCGGCGAGGACAACTGTAGTGTATGCTAGGACATCACCTTGCCAGAGTCCTCTGGTTGTTTTACTGGAGCTGCAAAATTCAATAAATAGCCTAATTGCTGGTACTGTAAAAAAAAAAGATGTATGCAGGTTTTTTTTTATGTAGATGTATGTATCTATCTATATACATATATATACATATTTATAAGAACACTATTATGCATGCCAGAAAAGTAGTTGGCGATCACCGTGTAAAGACTACGTGCCTGCACACACACGTGCTTTTACTCTGGTGCACTAGAGCCGAACGCACATGCATATAGACACAAATTACATAATTTATAATATTTTTTTGGTCCGATTTTCATTCTAAGGATGTTAATCTTGATAATACTGTATTATTACTTTGTCTTCTGAGTAAATTTCATCTTCAAAAGCCAGAAACATTCACTGTAATCCCAATTTTAGAATGTTTTCCTCTGATATAAAGTCCCTTTTTAATTCCTTTAAGAAAATGTCAAAACCTTTGAACACAAAGGCTTCGAAAAAAATTCTAAACAGATTTATGTTTTTGTAGTTTACACAGAGATGATAAGGGCTTCGTTTTCAAAAACTTGCACTTAGAAACCCGTTTTCATAAGTTTGCGTTTTCAGGCCACCAAAACGCAGTTGTCGTGTAAATGAACGGATTTTAGTTGATGAATTTTATGAATAAACTAAATGTTGATGAAGCTGTAAGTTGATGAATAAAATGTATTTTTAGTTGAAAACGGTGTTGTGTAAATGGCCCCTTTGTCTGTTCATTTGTCTGTTCTTGTTTATACAAGAGGGAGCTGTGTGTTCTGATTCTGTGTGTTCTGTTCCTCTCATGTTAATTACAGTAGGTTAATTATCTGAACGTGCTCCTCCCAAACTTTGTTAATCAAACATTAAAATGTGCTATTTATTATGTATTTTGATGTGCTGAATTAAAATATGTATCAATTAAAACAACTGATTGGCTACTGTTTCCAAGATATTTAGGTCTATGTATATTGTTGTGGCGAGGGGGGCGTGGTTCAGCGAGGTCTGCAACGGGAGAGAGAGACAGGAGAGGAGCGGTGTGTAGGTCAAGTGCAAATGGCAAACAACTGTGTCTTGTTTCAGTAATTGGCATGGAGAGACAGGATAAAAGCCACCAGGAAATGGATACAGAGGGAGAGAGACTGGACTGAGGCCCTGTTTACACGTACATGGTTATTTTGAAAAACGGAGGCATTTCCCTTCGGTTGTGCCCCTCGTTTACACGCAAACGGAGAATTCACCTCTGAAAACGATTCTTTCTAAAAACTCCGGCCAGAGTGGAGATTTTGGAAAACTCTGTTTGCACGTTTGCATGGAAACTGAGAAAAACTGAGTTTTAGGCAGTCGACGTCACAGTATGCGACAGAACTTGCACTTGCACAAAGGTGCAACCTATATTTTCGGGATTCTGATTGGCTAACATGGGCTTGAGCTTCTCGTTACACTGCCACCTGCAGGTATGGCATGCTCTTGACGGCATATACACAGGTTTGTGTAAACGAACACTTTTCTGAAAACGGAGAGGGTGAAATGTCCGTTTATGAAAATAACCGGCCACGTGTTAACGTAGCCTGAGAACTAAAGACTGGAAACACAAGTGCTGCAGTGAAAGAGTTGATTTTAAGCCCTATTCGCACAGGTTAAGTATTCCCTGGTGACCTCTAGTTATTTGTAATAATTGCGGAGGTTGTCTGTGATCTTAATCCTGTGCGAATCGGCCATGTCTGTAATCTGTAAAGTAAAAATTCCCCCGCAAATGATCTACCATATTTCACCAAACACAGAGGTCCTGTGATAATATTAGTCCTGTGCGAATCGGCATCTCTGTAATTTGGCGGGGTAGTTTATAAAGGTTTTTGTTTCCTGTGTGCTTTTTTTATCCATCTTTCGCAAAGAATGGAGGCTGCGTTGGAGTGTTTTGATAGTATTTTGGGTGCTGGGTCATATCGCTATACACCATGATACGATACAACTATACAGTTTGCAGAAAGAGAAAGCTGAAAACCATCAGAAGAGCAAAAATAATTGGAGATGGATGACATGTATAGCAGCATGTGGTAAGGAACATTCTTCCGTTTATGATATATCATACAGCTAGACCTATAATAACGACAAGACATTTCCAAGCAATAATAGCCTTTAGACATCATATCCGGGAGATAAGTCAGTAATTTCGAGTAAAATCACAGGCTTCGTTTATCCCGTGCGAATGCGCCACACGAAATTAAGATGTGGGGGGGGTCTTTGAATTTCTAAATCACACGAGGTCCCCAGATAATAATAATCCAGTACGAATAGGGCTTTATTGTTATTTGCACAGAGCGCAACCTTTTGTTTGTGATTTCTTGGAATTACTTTAATAAAACGCACAAGTCTCAGTCAGCTGACCCCGTCTTCTTCCTTCCTCACACTGAAATCATGACAATTGTGTAGATCAGCCTTTCTCAAACTTTTTTCAGTCAGGGCACCTTTCAGAAGTGCATAAAATCTCAAGGCACCCCAGTGTAAAATATAATTAAAAAACACTGCATAACCCAAATGCAAATGCAAATTTTATATATATATATATATATATATATATATATATATATATATATATATATATATATATATATATATATATATATATTTATCTAAAATTAATTGACAATTTTATTAATCCGTTCATAATATGTTTAACCCTTTCACACGTAAATTTAATATATTCTGGCTGATCCCCCCAGCGTGAGTTTTTCAAGGGGACCGTTATTTAGAATGTGTCACTTTATGGTTTCCATGGTGACGCGTCATTGCTTGTCACGTGACACACCAGCAACAACAGAGATGAATGAATTATGATCTGCTTTTATGTCATTTTTACTTTTTTATTCAAAATATTCACAAATTTGTTAGATATGGCATGAAATATCTGATATTCCGATTGTCAAATATATGCAAGTGGAAGTATTTTGTTTTTTGAACACCATTATAACGATCGCGTTAGTTGAGCTGTATGCGCGCGGGCGCCGCCATGTTAGTTTGTGCCGCAGACGCAGTTCAGAGAATCGGATCTGTTGGATTTACAACAAGTGAATTCATCCACTTCTCCCGAAATACATAAAAGTAAGTGCCAGGTGAACTGGGAGAAGAATAGAGTAAATTTTAAAGTTACTTACACAATGTGTATCTGATATGAATAAAACTAATTATAATATAAATTATTATTATTGCCTCATCCTTTGACATCAGTGTGTATTTTACAAACTCTAAATGTCTGAAACCTAAAACAAACATTATGTGGATGAAAACACTGAAAAGTTGTGATATATGACAGCTGAGCGCGCCTGTCTCTGGCTCAGCGCCAGCCAACGCGCGAAAGCACATTTGAATTTAGCAGTTGATCACGTCATGCACTGACCGTTCTAATCACACCGGTGCTCCAGGGACCAGCCTAGACTGATCGTACGTGCGAAAGGGTTAAAAGAAGAAGAATGTATTTATGTAAATTCAAATATATTTATATATGAAATGTCAGATTTTTTTTTTTTTTTTTTAGCCTACGTAATTTTTTGGCGGCACCCCTGACACAGTCAGGGGGCACCCCAGTGTGCCGCGGCACCCACTTTGAGAAAGGCTGGTGTAGATAGTACCTGTCACCTTTCCTCTTTATGTAACACTTTAAAAATGAGCAAAATGGTTAATTATGGTTAATGCAAAAAACTATTATGTACATGGTTTAATCCTATTCAGTGTCTGAGCTTCTTGGCTTGTCTCTTGTATTCATTCATGGGCTCAACTTACTCTTTCCGAAGTTATCTCCAGTTTACACAAGTACAAGGCATCTCTGCTCTCTTTAGCAAACAAAAATGTGTCCCTTTGCAAGATCAAAACACTGACTAATAAGAGAGAGCACAACGCTGTATGACAGGGGTGCAAAACTCTGTTCCTGGAGGGCCACAGCTTTAACCCTAATTAAACACACCTGATCCAGCTCATCATGTCCTTCAGGCTAATTTAAAAACTACAGGTACAGTGTGTGTGTGTGTGTGTGTTTGAGCAGGGTTGGAACTAAAATCTGCAGGGCGGTGGCCCTCCAGGAATTAAGTTTTGCATCCCCTGCTATATGATTTCTAGAGCTGATATAGGGCAATTTGTTCAGCAGAGTGATGTAAGCTGTGTTATGATTGGATCATCCATCCTTCTAGGACCAACATGATACAATTCATATCATGTACTGTATGACGCAATACCAGCTTCAGATTACATTGCATTATTCATTGTTTTGCCTAAAAAGCAAAGTACTTTCCAAACTCAGTTATAGATTTATTCATAGATCCAGTCAAAGATGTATTTTAGTCATTTCTGGTATATAATGAGATCCCCTCCCTTTATAACTCACTTATTCTCCGCCATTCCCAAAGCATGGGTCGTCATACTGACCCGATAGCACATCTTGAAAACTAGCACCAATCAGCAATTTTAAGCATAATTTTTGTTCTCAGTGAACCAAAATTAGTAAAATTTGACTACATTTATTACAGAAGCATTTTGGCTGTAGACCAGTGTATTTAAATGCTTCGTTTTATGATCAAAGCTCTGTAGTTTTCATTGTGGCGGCAAAATATAACGCAATGAAATACAAAAATGATTAAGAAATGAACACATAAATGTTCCTCAAAAGCCTATCATAGTAGATTTTTCTACAAAATGATATATGGATAAGTTACTTCAGTCTAGTAAGTGTTTGTCACGATTATTCTTAGTTTCACCCTCATGGACTCTTAGTTTGTTTACCTTCAGTCACATCTCCTTCGTTCTTTCAAAGTTTCCCGCCACTTGTTTCTTGTCTCCTAGGTTACTCACTGCGTTCTAGTTTGTTTCTATGGTTACTCACCAGTTACCTCGTTTGTATCACCTGTGTTAATCCAATCATCTTTGTTTTCACTTAGTATATATTTATGTTTCTCGTTAATGCTTTAGTTCAGTTTGGTGTTGTTATCTTTCAATCAATAAACTCTGTTCACTTTTATCTTTGTCTTCACGTCCTGCCTACACAACGCATCTAAAATATTACTAACAATAATAGTTGTTCTTGTGTTTCAAATCTGTAAAATATTCATAGCAAAAAGACACGTGAAACACAACCTGAAGTGGATGTTTTTACAATTATACTAAAAGGTCTTTTTACTAAAAAGTATAAACTACTGTATCAATCAGACTACAAGTGAAGACATGTAGTAGATTGTATACAATCTACTTTTTTATTTGATATATTCTATTTAAAAAATGTGTTGGTTACTTTTAAATTCTAATAAAGATGTTTTCCATCTGTTGTTTCCATCCAAGTGTTGCAGGATATCTCTGTTGATCCGATCCATGCACTTTGTGAGTCGTATTTAGTCATAATTAATAATATTTCTTGAATGAAAATACTTCATTTTGATGCTATCACATGAAGCACGTATTTAGACAACCAGGCAAAACATTTTAACAGTGCGAACACTTTCTTTATAAAATAAAACTGAAATAGCAAGACTGCATAAAAGACTGAGACACATGTTAGACAGACCTTGGTTTTGTTGCTGGAGTGTCTCTGTGAGGTCCTGTAGATGTAACAGAAGAAGACTTCCAGCGCCTAACAGCAGCAGGAACCAGAAGGAGCAGGGGATTCTCATGACTGTGGCGAGTAGGGACCTCCTTCTGCCTCCACAGCCGGCCTCCAGCACCCTACACTCTACCCACATCACGGCCTGTGACGCACGGCCCTGGCGGTGGGACCTACACACACACACAGAAAAAACACTTCAACAGTGCCTTAGCAACCAAGGCCGTCGTGACTGCTTTACTTCTGTAAGATAAGCTAGTGGTTTTAGAGTCTGGAATTAGAATTGTTAAGAGTTCTTTTAAAGCAAGCACCTAGCAACAACCTAGGACACCCTAGCAACCACCCAGAACATTCTTGGCAATTTTTTCATTCGCAAGCAGCACTCTTCTTTTTTTCTTTTTTTTAAATGAAAAAGAAAAAAAATCTAGTTAAATCTCCTGTTGGGAACTGTTGAAAACTTGTATTAGTTTTAGTAAGTTACAAATTGAAAAGGACAATGGGGCGTTTGCATTTGTGAATGTTTATTTCTGTATCTCACGCTACAATGTGCATGCATTTATATTTAGCGTGTTGTGTTTTCGCAGATTTATCTGATGAATATTCTGCTGACTGCAAGGTCCCATTTCCCGCAAGACAGAGAATAAGAAAGAGAGAAAGGGAGACACAGTTGTTTGTGGAGTGTGTGTGTGTGCCAGGTCTGCTGTTCTCAGCAGGTGAGAGCAGCGTAAGGAATCATGTGCTGAGCCTATAGGGACCTGAAGCCTACACAAAACATCTTGCCCTGCCTGTTCCATGTGTATCTTCTACACACTGTGAGATTAGACGACCCACACAAACATAAATTCTTATTACAAACATTCATCATACACTGTGCTTTTTGGAGCTTAACACCAAACAAATCTGGAGCACCGAGGAGGAAGTCATAAACTGATTACTGAATTAATAGACTGAATTAATTTGCTTTTAACATTATTAATAGGACTGTGCATAATAATATTAATTCCACATTAAATGGCACTTTTCCACAAACAGGCTACAAAATAGCACCTGAAACTCTTTTTCAACAAATAGTCAGTGGAAGGAAGTGCTTAACCTTCAGAAAATAACTGAAGGAGGTCTTACTAAATTTAAACTGCACCACTGTTTGGTCCCAGACTAGCCAAACTACCCTAAAAGCCTATTGAGAGGCTTTATAACCATGCCCTAAAAATTTTAGATAAAAAGCCCATTCGATTCCATCACTGTTACATTTTAAGTAAACATAAAATCTTAAGCTTTGTTAATTTTGTTAATCTTAGACACATAAAGTTGTTTTTAAATGTTTGACTGGACTTGCACCTGAGCCACTTTGTAAATTTGTGAACAGGCTGAAACCCTCCAGATCAACTAGAGCTGCTACATGTGGAGACTGTAAAGTTCCATTTTGTAAAACATCTTTTGCCCAAAATGTTTTTTCTGTGAAAGGAGCCAATTTGTGGAACTGGCTATTTCCTACAAATATAAAGACTTTAACTAAACTGTCCACCTTTAAAAAATGAACAAAAGCCTGGTTCATACAGCAGCAGCAGTGTGATCATGCCATATGAGATCTATAGCTGTGTGTATGTGAGGTGTGCATCTGTGTGAGTTCGAGTGAATGTGTTTATTTACTACACTTATTTTTATTGGTGCTAACTGGTTTCTGGACATTTTATTGTGTTCACTGTAAAAGTTTTTACTTCTTTATTATCTTAACTGTTAAAAGCCCTTCTAGGGACAGGTGTTGCGAATTAGCCATGGCTATAAACACTGTGATACAGGCATCGGATTGTTCTTTATGTAATAATCTATGTTTTTTTTGTATCTGTCCCTATTCAAATAAACAGCAAATAAAATAAATAAAAAATTTCATTCACTTCATATGAGGTTTACAAACCAATTTGTGACATGTCTAAATAAACCATGGTTTGTGTGATTTTCAACCAGTAAACTTTACTGGTAAACTTTACTTTATATATATTAAAATTATATTAATCAACAGTTTCCAGTTTGAATTTAATAAAAAAATGTATCGTAAGTGGTTGCACACAATTGATTTTAGCTACATTTAAACAAATGTATTAACTAAAATTGATTAAGTTCAACTTAATGCATTTGTTTAAATGTAGCTAAAATCAATTGTACTGTAAAATTGTAAAAATCAACTGTTTTCAACATTGATAATGTTTTATTGATCAATTGATAAAAGAAATGTTTCTTGAGCACCAAATATTAGAATGATATTCCCGCCATGCTGTAGAAAGAGTCCAAATGATGATTTCTAGGGTGTTACAATTAGGCATGGGTATCGAGTATCGAGTATCGATTGGAACCGGGACTAGCTTTTCGATTTTCCCGGAATCGTTCAAAAGTTTAAATTTCGATTCCTAGTTTCGATTCACAGTCCGCCGACCGGAAGAAGAAACCGCTGTCTAAGTTACCAATTTGATCATTTCTGGCCCTATTCTGAACTGAAGTAACTACCTAATCGATTTCAAACTGCCAAGTTAACTCGCTGAACACTGACAGGCTGCCATAGCCTTCCCCACATTAGTTAAACATTTGTAAACTGTAACGTACACGGCATGGTAAATGCGTGTATTACTAGCACAGGTGTAAGCGTATATGGATTGTTATGCTAAACTGCGAACCGATACATTATAAGACACTGTGTGAGTTGCCTTAACTCACACAGCGTCTCATAAAATGTATTCAGAGCAAACAACCCTGACGTTAAACCTTAAAAACGTACTTATATGATGTTTTCTTTTTCTTCGGTATCTTGCAAGTTGCAACCATATTCTATCGTCCTCTGCTCGTCCGTTTGAAAACTGCGCGCGATGCGAACGTAAAAAAAAAAAAATCATGAAAACACATTTACACATGCAGAGCTGCCAACTCTCACGCATTCACTGTGGGACACATGCAATTGACACTTTTCATACGCTCTCACGCCACACATCCATTTTCTCACGCACAATAAAATCGCGAAGCAAAGAGGACACGGAGACCGACAGACTAGACAGAGCAGTTACTTTATGATATACAAAAAAAATCTCAGCTCTCAGATTCTGTCAATTTTATTACTAGATTAAAACAATAAATGCCGTTTTGGCACTTGTAAATGTGACGTGACAGATCCCTAGCGCACATGAACCGATCATCTCTACTAGCTAATAGTAAAAAAAACACGTTAAAGATACAGTACAACTTACCGAAATGTATATTCCTCATACATAATATCGATCAATCAGTGTTTTTTATCAGCGTGAAGAGGTCAATAACATAGCTGGAGAACAATTATGTCATATTTACCTCAGGAAAGTCATTTAATGAACATATAGGCTATAGCACGTAGTTGGCAAGAAAAAAAGAGCTATAAAGAGTATTTTGCTGTACTGTATTACATATTTATTATATTTTTTACTTGTATCATTAAATAAAGTTGTTATTATAATAAAAAAACGCATTACATTTAATATGAGTTATTTTTAACCTTAAATAATACTGCCAGCTGATAGGGCTCTCTGTATGTTTACAGCATTAGGCTAGGTGAGTTGTGTTTTTTTTCTTGAGAAAAATGAACGCCCATCTTGAGTAGCCTACCTAATATTTATCCAAATTAGTCAATATTAAATCAAATCACAAAAATTGAATTGAAATAATAAAAAAGCGTAGCTTACCAGAAATTGTACCATGTAAACATTGTAACATGTTGTCACTAAACCTAATAACATTCAGTTTAGTTACTAAAATGTTAGTGACAATCACAATACACTTATTGTGATGCAAATTTTTTTATATTTCAATTGATGGAGAAGGTCAGACTATTTCCTTCAGAAAGACCGTTGGTTAGCTAGCTCATTTAAAATGTCCTAAAATTTTTTGTTTCAAATAGATTTGATATTTATATTGTAGTTGAAAACAGCCCTGTAAGAAATTCATAGTAAAGTTCATAAAAAGTAAAAAGTTCATAGAATTAAAATTGATTTAAACTTTTTTGACCCTGCCTCTTAAAAGAATCGGAATCGAGAATCGTTAGGAACCGGAATCGAAACAAGGAATTGGAATCGGAATCGGAATCGTTCAAATTCAAACGATACCCAACCCTAGTTACAATATTAAAGAATTAAAATCACTTGGTAAGACAGTTGACCACAAAATCTAATTTTTGAAAAGAAAATCATTAAAATTAGCTAACAATTATCATTTTATTTATCTGATAAAGTTCAGAAAGTCCAGAACTAAGTCCAGAACTCTGAGATGGGAAAAAAAAAAAAAATATCACAATTTTAACTGGTCAAGTGTCATCAAAATAAATCAAAGCCCAGCAATTACAGAAATTATATGTAGCACTGTGAATGTGGCTTCATTTGCTTTGCAAAGTCATTTTCATTTGCTTGAAAGCATTTTCCATTCAGCACTTAAATGTAAGTGCTGCATTTTCTACTGTAAAACCGAACATCAAACCTTTGCCAGATGGAAACTGGCCTTATCATCTTCCCACATCAAAACACCAAAATTGCAGCTTGATGTGTACAGTCGCATCTTTGCAGGCAATCACAGCTCAGGTGATGGGGTTAGATTTCTTTAACAACAGCTTTGAGTAAAAAAAACACCCCTTGCACCTGCTCCTTCATCGACGCCCCCTTTCCTTTTATCTGGGCTTGATTGCTTTTCCTTGAATTGGACCACTTCCCCCATTACCCCAGTCCCAGGATATTGCTGATCCCTGACCTGTATGATAGTGGGATTTAAAAAGGTCTTGAGAAGCACAAGGAAACCTGTGGATGTAATCTAGAGCTGTTCTCCTCAGTAAAGCCAGAGGATCTTCTGCTAATGAAAGCAGCTCTCTCACCAGATGCTACCCTGCCATTTAAGATCTTACTTTTGACATTCACTTGTGATTATACTTAAAATTCAAACCCAGGCCAAAAGGGCTTTGTTTTTTCACTTTTTAATAATTATTACTTCTATTAAGCAAACTCTTATGCAACTGTTGTACTTGCCAATTAGTCAGACTTTAATATTCATGTGAAATATGGAAATTAGGTGGTGGATCATTATATATTCTCTAAATTCTCTAAAAATTATTTTAAGCTTCTTTTCAGGTTTATACATCTTAAAGTAGTGATGAATTGATGGATATAAAAAAATACATTGTGAGTAGAAACTAAATATTTTTCCAAATTATATTTCATGAATATCTATAATATATTTTTTCACAGAATAAATTGGTTTTTATACATGAATATACATAGCTTATTATACAGGGGATAATTTTGAAAACCTCTGGCCTTAGTGACGCGAGCCAAAAAGAAAAGTCTTTTCAGGGCCAGAGCAGGTTATTATGACTATGAAAAGCTTCTTTTTTTTGGGGGGGGGGGGGGGGGGGGGTAACGTACACAGATAAATTATGTGCAGACCAGGAACATGTATAAAGATAGTTAATTCTGATTGTTCTGTCTTAAAGTCTAGTCTGAAGTCATATGATACTGTATAATTCAGGTACACCGTAGAGGCTTTTTTCGATCATGTTTGATTGCAACATTTGCAAATTTGGAAGTTGGAACCACATCACAGGCTCGAAAAGACCAGATGTGCTCAATTACCCATGATAAATTAAATCTCTGTATTTACATAAACAGACTAAATCAATTTTGTCTGACTTGTTTAGACAGCTGTTCATTACAAAAGACGTGAAGTTGTGTAGATTGACTATTTACAGATGTAAACTGAGTTCTGCAAAAGTTTAGTTGCTAGTGAAGCTAAGTTAAAAACAGCCTTGAGTCTTATCTACTGGTTCATGTGATCTGTTGAGCTGCTGTATTTGTGTTGTGTCATATTAACATTCATTATGGTGACAGATGGAGGACATATTCGCAAATCAATAAGCTTCCCCACTGTTTCTCCCCCACTTCTCTCTGTCCTTCCTTGCCGAACACATTCATCATTGCTCTGAATATTATACCTGCACTTTTGCAATTATTACCCTGTTGAATCAGTACTCTGAAATTAGAAATGATTAAAACCATTGATCCAGTTTACAACGTTCAAACATAGCAAACCATATTCATTGATTTGTCAACATAATCTGTGTAATCTTATTAAAAAACCAGCATTTATCCCCATTTGCTTTTTTGATGTTATTAATTCCCTTTCCCAGGTAAAATCATTTTAGTACATGGCATGCTGATGATTCTCCATGCATGGGTAGTTTTATTTTGAGAACTGGCTCCGCATTTTTACTGGATTGGGATGTGTCCTATAACCTAAAACTTAAAAAACACGGAAAGCTGAGAGACGACACATGAAATTTTATACGATCATATTTTTTTTTTTAACTCTTGTAAGTTGTCAAATAACTTTTCTCTCTATGTAATTAAAATCAATCCTAACCTACAATATAATAACCTTATTGATCGCCAAAAACTGTCTCTAAACTTGTCTGGAAGCTGGATGACCTAATGATGTCAAATCCTTTGGGTTAATGTATTACTGACCACTAAGGTTATTTACTGGGTTAACTGGACATCAAGTGAGGTTACAGTAAATGTACAGTCTGAATCATAGCAATAGCATATCAGCTAAAAAAATAGAGGGTGAATCAGAGATTTTTACAATGATTGGGCCTTAAAAATCACCCTTTTCAAATCAAATGTAATGTGAATGTAAATGACAAAAAAAACACATTATGCTTACCCAAATGACTTGATTTTACAATAACTTTTCCTCCCTAATCATACTGAAATGGTGAAATAAATCACTCTCACTGCACAGACAGAAATCAATTGATCTTTATGTCTTTGCATTATTAACTTGAATATCAAAAATCTGCTTTTATGCCCACTTGCACATTTATCTTCTATATGTTACATCAAAGGGGAAGATAGCTTATCCTTGAAATATTCTCCAGCCCACTTCCTTAGGTATTACTGGAGTGAATGAAAGATGTCTCATTATAGTGATTCTCTCACACTGAATAAAAATGATACTGCGGCATGCATGTCTCACGGCTCATGCTTTGCAATCATACAAGGCTTTAGGATAGTGATTCCCAACCAACGACAAGCGTACACCAGGGAGTATTATACCTACCAAAAAGAAATACAATACTTACATAAAAAACGTAGATATATAATTAATTAATACATAAAAATTAATAATAATAATTATTAATCATAATCATTATTATTATGGTTGTTGTTGTGATTATTATTTATTAATATAATTGTATTTAATTATCATCGTTTATATATATATATATATATATATATATATATATATATATATATATATATATAGGCTATTTTAATATTATGATGACCGTAAAAGTTTTATCCTTGTCACAAATACTTTTTTATAATTATTATTATTATTAATAATAATACTTCTACTATTACTAATAATGTATTATTATTTAAAAAATAAAATAATAAAAAAGAACAACAACTAAAACAAATTCTATTTAACAACAATTAATCTCGTAACTTTTTAATTAACTTGTTTGAATTTTAATTTAATGAATTAACAATTAATTTGTCCTCAAAAGGTCTCTTACACTTTAGCTACTCTTAAAAAAGGCACAATGTTTTACATGTAACGTGAGCATATTTTTCAGTAAAGTTGATTAGGATCAAATATAAGCCTAATGGCATGTGGGGTTAGTAAGACAAAAAAGGTTGGGAACCACTTTATTCAGTAAAAAAAAAAAATCCTGAATAAAAGTTTTTCTCCAATCTTTCTCCGGTTGCAGTGGAAAGAACCATATTGATTCTTGGGCATGTGTGATATTACCCTATATACGTGGATTAATGGTTAGAGACCCGCCAAAGCCTTTTCATTTACAGATCACAGCATTTTTTCATTAAGTAAAGCGCTCCTAGAACATGATGGAGGAAGGGCTGTGATTACTTGGGGATCAAAGGAAGGATGGAGAGGAAGGTTAAACCTGGTCCTATGTGTACACAGACCCCTCATCCATCAGCGGCTTTCTGCATGGATATACTGAATAATCTGTAAAAAGGGCATGAATCTTTAAAATCTTCTGAATTTCTTTCTCATCTCGTCTCTAAAATCTATTCCCTCCCATTTTGGTTTCATATATCATATACATTACTGGCAGTGTATTTGCAGACAGTTCATTACATTCATTATATATTATATCTTATAATCTATAGATGTCACCCATCAGTAATTACTTGCAGCACGTGATTGTTAAACTGGGATTTAGAGTGATCTGTTTATTACAAAATTACTTGAGAATGTCATGAGATACAAATGATCTTCATCAGTCATTAGGTTGCTGTGCGTTGTGAATCACCCATACAGATTATGTATTATGTGGGAACCTTGAGCATTCAATATTACGAGACGTTTTTATATCATTTTTATTTACACATGATCTCTTAACAGTAATTTACTAGTAATACACCAGTAAAAACTGTATATGTGAAAGTGGCTAATAACTTTGCATAATTTATTACCATTCACAACAAACTTGTTTGCCACCACGCTTCACGTAGACCCTGGCAATTTGGGAAATAAATTGCAATTAATTAATAAATAAATATGATTTCACTTAGTCATTCATGTCCTCGCATCTCACAAATACAATATTTCAAATTCCATCTGATACATCAAATGTTTTAAAGAAACTTAGAATCTTTAACAGTCCCATTTCTTTTTGAATCAAATCAAGTATGCGTCTAATTCAACCAAGATGCAACCTGCTGAGTATTATTTCCCTGACGTCCTAAGAGACTCAGTGCCATAGTAACCGGCCCCATGCAAGTCTCCAGATGCTACTGTCTTGCACTGCTCTCACTCAGGTCCTCTTATCCTTCTACTACCCATGAAGCTTACTGTGATTTTTCCAAGCAGGACATTTTCACATTCTTGTTGGTCCTAGAAACAATGATGATATTTAGGGGTAGATATTTGGTTCGATACACAATACTGATCTCACAATATGAATATACTCTCAGTTTTTTTAATTATTACTTCTAAGACGTATGACAAACCAGCCCGTTCTCATCCCAAGGCGTCATATACTGATGCTTTTGACATTCCGTCTACATCGAACGCAGAGTTCTCAAACCGGTTCCACGGAGGGCCTAGTGTATGCAGGTTTTTGGTCTTTCCCTTCAATTAGTGCCCAATTAAGACCTAGACTACCAGGTGAGGGGAGATCTTAACCAATTAGTGACCTACTCAATCAGTTTGGTTCAAGGTAAAAGAGAAAACCTGCAAACACTAGGCCCTCCGTGGAACCGGTTTGAGACCACTTTAGCGTCAATATGAGACGCAGATAGATATGGGCCAGAAGGCGCCTCCTAGCGGTCTGACCCTAACCCTACACTAGACCTAAACCTACCCATAACCGAACAAAGCTCTGTGCATGTCATATTGACGCTAAAGAGTGTCATGTGCGTTCGCTGTAGACGAAATGTCAAAAGCATCAGTATATGACGCCCTAGGATGAGAATGCATTGGACAAACATTTAACAAAAAGTATTGTTTATTAAAATACTAAATTTGGTATTACATCAGGGGTGGACTTGAATAGACTTACACTTGGTCCTTCTCCCCCATGCACCAGGCAATGGCGACACCAGAATAAAAATATTCATGATTCTGCTTGGATAAAAATACAGAATTATGTTAAACACATAAGCTTGCACCCTGTCCCATAGGCTACATTTAAAAAAGTTTTAAATATTGTATTTTATTAAATAATTATTTTACATTTATTATTAATAATTAATGGAAGCTTAAACGTGTGACCTTCTGGGTTTACCACATTTGATGCTAAAATAAATGTCTAAACATTAATTTTAGGGGAACTATACAATACATACTATCATATCCATGATACACATTGCCGCATTTTTGAATTGCCATACTGGGAAATTATATATGGTTACGCCCCTATGAATCCATCTGAATTTAAGGGTATTTGATAGTCACAATGTTTTTTGATGTTGATCCAGTAATATGTCCTGCTTGGCTAAATCACGATGACCGTCACCCAAGGAAACTCTCACTCAGGTCCTCTTCTGACGCTACAGGTTCTCGTCTCTTACCGAACTGCCTGCGTGACACACAAAATGATCAGTGCTGACAGGTCAGTCATCACTGTGCCTTGCTCTCCCTCTCTCCCCTGTCATCCTGCCTTATGTTGTGACAGTGTAAATTACATCAGTCACTTCACTGGGGCGGACACACGCCCGGCCACTCATCCGATACACAACGAAACACACTCTCTGCTTGCTCACAACGTAACACCGACTCTGTTTTAACAGCTTGCGTTCTTTGCCTCTCACACGCAGATACACACACAGCTCAGCACCATATGTTGACCTCCCTCACACATGAGGTGCTCTGGCCCCGGAGGGAAATAAATTACACACTAATATTACTGTGCACGCATTGGCACGCTTCTCCAAAAGACAGATGTTTACTCGGGATGATCTTTAAACAACTGTTCCAGCGAGACTTATCACATCCTTTTTTCGCCTTAATGATGGCTAAAGCTCGCTGGACCCTGACCATGATGTGTTTCTAAGAATACTGCCGTGAATGCTGGTCTAAGATCAGTTTCGACATCCCTAACCTGAGAAAGGAAAAGCTAACTCGAAATGACTTTACAAATGAAAAAAAAAAAAAATCAGTGAACAAAAGAATTGCATTTTGCGGATTAATCCATTGGTCCATTTTGCTGCTTAAGGAAAGACAGGTTTTTGTATTTACTCTTTATGTTGGTTGCCATGACAATAAAATTACAATATTGTACAAATTACAATAATTCTTTTTTAATTAAAATTCTTTTTTAATTCTTCAGTCGCTTAATTAATTAGCAATGTGATGTGAGTTCTGAATTTATAATAAGGTTTCATCACAACGTACGTTAACTACTTTAGTTAACATGAACTAAGAATGAACAATAATACTACAGCATTTATTAATCTTAGTTAATGTTAATCTCAATGTTTACTAATACATTATTTAAATGAATATGTGTATTTATTAACATTAGTAAATGCACTGTGAACTAACATGAACAAACAATGAACAACTGTATTTTTTTAAACTAACTTTAACAAAGATTGATAAACACTGTAAGTATTGCTCATTTTTAGTTCATGTTAGTTAAAACAATTAGTAATGTTTACTAATGAGACCTTATTATAAAGGTTTAGGGGTAGATATCTATATTTAATTAGATATAGAATTTAACAAAAAAACTTCTTGAATCGGGGGTACTGAAAAGAATGGATCAAAAATGCTAAAAAATATTTAATGATATACCTCAGATACAGTGCTTACGAGCTAAGGTTAATAAAAAGCACAAGTCAGCAGGTGCAGAGTTGCGTAAAGTCTTAAATAGGCATAGCCATTTTATTATTTCTAGTGATCCTAAATTATCAGGTATTTTTAAAGAAGAATATAACAATATATTTCAATCTCCGTGACATGCTTGTTAATCTGAATTTAGTTATCGTGTAGTTGACCGTTCGCAATGACCCACCTCCCTTTAGTTTCTGTCCGACAAGCCACGCCGCTCTCAAAGAGGAGCAAAGAGCAAAGAGGACACTGACAACGTGCTTACAGACAGGACATACCAGGTTGTACTTTTGATATGAAACAAAGTCTCAACTTTCAAATTCAGAAATGTAAACAATAAATACTTTTTGTGTCTGTTTAATGTGTCTGACAGATTGCCATAGAGCCTCTTAAAGCTGCTCGTGAACCGATCATCTCTTCCTTCTAGTTAATTTATAGCATCAAATGAACATGAAAGAACATGAGGAGGAATGTTGTTTTAACAGCGGAAAGACATCAGTACATTCTGTTTTTGAAGTTCAACTACTCTCCTGACTGCTTTGTCGGACAAAAATGGCGGATTCGGCGGAATATGATCAGTCAGATCACCTGTCAGTCAAACTCCCTGCAAAGCATCAATTAAACTTGGCATTCCCACTCTTCCCTAAGGTAATTATAGGTGTGGTAAATGTGCACAGTGTTCTTTTACACACATATGTAAGCCTAATTATTTTAGTCACCCACACACTGGTCGTAATATTTTGATATGTGGCACTATTACCTGTTCCTCTACTCATACGATCTAGCCTATCTTATTCTGTTTCCTTGTGGTCTTGCATATTTTGGGAAAACTTTTAGAACATTGCATACTTGTATTAGTAAACACAGTAGCAATATCAGGACCGGAGATATGCACAGACAAGTTGGTCATAATGTCTGGTTTGTAATACATTGGTATAGTAAATGTAAAAAAATCTTAAGAGGAGCTGATTATGAGAAGAAATTGTTACAAAGGGAATGTTTTTGGATTTATACTTTAAATACTTTGTCACCACCATTAGGACTGAATGAGGATTTTGATATTAAGCCTGTAGTGATTTATCGATTTTTTTTTCATCTGCTGTTATTATTAAAGATGTAGTTTTTAAAAATAAAGGTATTGTTATTTTTTCATACTGCTTTATAAAATATTACAGCTTATGGGTAGAGAGTTGAATATTTAATATCATATTATTGTAGTCTTTACCATTATGTGGATTGTTTTGTACATTTTGTTTATTGAAATTTTTTGTTTTTGTTTTTTTTTGTATGGTATGATTAAGGTTTTTATGTGTGTCACATAATATGAATAATATGATTTGTCATGAGTGAAATTCATTATCACTCATGAATTTTGTGTCTAATTAAAGGGGACCTATTATTTTACAAAATACAACCCCTTTTAACAAAATGTAATACAAGTCTGTAAAGTTTCAGCTCAAAATACCCCACAGATCATTTATTATACCATGTATAATATGCCCATTTTTGAGTGGAAGGAAAAACATGCAGTTTTCGTGCAAAAGTTATTTGGAGCTGTATTTTCAGTGTGGACACGTTTCCTTTTTCTATTATCTATTTTCTATTTTTTCTATTATCATTATTTTGTTGTCCTCCACCCGAACCCAATTAGGGTGCGTGGGATGTGCACACCTTGATAGTATTTTTGATTCTTTAGTGATTTTGGTCTGTCCCACCTCTCGACCTTCTTAACTATATCTAACAATTCAAATGTCATAATTTTGACATAATCCATAATCCAATATATTATTCCCTAACTTTGACACCTGAGAAGTAACATCATTTTGACCCTCTTAAAGCATGACAAGAAGACAAGTAAAAAAATCTCAATCTACAAACTGTTTCGTACACATTACCCAACATATTGCACAAATATATATATATATATATATTTTTTTAATAGCTTTGTGGTCACATTTTCTGGCCTATTACCTGAAAATTCAGTTACCTACATGGCAATGCATTTTGCTATAAAATTGTTTTGAATTGCATAGATATATAACAAAAATTGCAATATTAACATAAAATGAATAGAAAATATAATAAGCTCTAAAATAAATAGTTTAACCTGGTCAACAATCAACATTTTCTGAAGGACCTAAACACCTCTAGTCACTGACAATTTGTTGAAAACCTTTTTGTAAAGAATTTTTAGGCCCAAAATTAATACCCTACTCCTGGAAAGCGTTAAGATGAATTATTAAAGAATAAAAATCGAAGACATTCACTGACACACCAGTCTTCACAGCTTTACCCTGCAGTTGGTTCACCCATCTCCTATGTCACCAGCCTACATTCCAGTCAGACAGTTTGATGAGTGGATCTTTTGAATGTCAAACCCTCATCCTCTCAGGGCCTGACTAATCATAAAGAGTGAGAACTTGTCTTTTACCTTCTCTTGGAGCTTTCTGATTCTGTCCTTGACATTCAGACAGCAGACTCTGTCATGAGGCTCACGGAGGAATACTGTGTGGGTGTGAGGTGTGTGAGGCTGAAGAGCTCAAGACTTGAGTTAGTGAGTGCATGCGTGTGTTTAATTATTCAATCATTTAACCAATAAAAAGCGTTTAAAAGAGGTTGTGACTAAACCATTGGCTCCTCAAATAAACAAAATCCCTGCTTGTTTGCAATGCAAGGGTAAATAAAGAAATTATGTTTGCATAAGTACAGCGTTTTCTTTAGTCAAGAAACACTGTGTCCATAATTAAAAGCTAACTTTTTTTTTGTATTTGAAGAGCGGAGAATGGTCTTTGTCTTTGATGTGTAGTTGAAGCAAATATAGCCTACTATTTTTGCATAGCGCTTCATGTTTTGTATCATGAGATTTTGATCATGAGATTTCAACAACAAGAAAACTATAAACTTAATATCTTGTACGTTGATAAAAATGTAATGCGATACACATATTGCCTCATATGAGCATTTTCCAGTGACAGACAAAACATGTCATTCGCTGGTCAAAAACCTTGTAGGCTTACTCAATTTAAGCTTGATTTTCATAAAATGTTAATATTATAATGACACATGCAAGTGTCTGACCATAGCTATAAAGCCACAAAACCAACTTCGACGACAGAGCTTAAGGGGTTTCCGCCCGTAAGCTACGATATGTAAATCTGTTGTTTTAACATCATCAGCAATGCCATACTATGAACTTATTGTGGTCCTACCTAACTCAAGCTCAAGTTTCACATTTAATGTGAGTATATAACATCTAGTTTTTGTATGCCGTTTGAAGCAATGCATGTTTGTGCAGTTTTGTTAGCCTATATTTTTATATAGTGGTGTGCCGTGGGATTTTAATATCAAAACTGTGCCATGGCAAAAAAAAAAAAAAAAAGGTTGGGAAACACTGGTCTAATGTCTACGAATCTAAACCATCATCAGATTAAAATACTATAGCCTATATGTCAGACTATTACTGGTAGTACATGTTTGATCTACATGTCCACAGGCTCAACTAAAGCACATATTACACCTCAATAGATTGTAACAGTCGGGTTCCAAAAGTAAAAACATTATTTTTCTCTATAAGGAAATTGATTTTGAACGATAACTTATAGACCTTTAAAGACAGACTTACTGTGAGCTAAGAGGTTGTTAATTGATGGTATTTGATTCAGTTGAAGCCGTCAGTCCGCATTATTTCATCGTATTTTTTTTAAATAATTGTGTTTAACGGCGGAATTCCTGGTGAAAAACTACATTACCCATGATGCTGTACAGAAAATTCCACCAATCAAATAGCACAAAAAAGCAAAATGTCTCGTTAGCTCTGCCCACTCCCATGAAGCACTGCAAATAACATAGGCCTAGGCTGCGTTCCAGTCCACTTTTAGACACGCACTTGCGAACTTCCCTAAACACTTCCCCCCGCCGCCATTTTGAAGTGCGTTCCACTTCATGAAGTGGACGAGGGAAGTTTATATGGACAGACCCTCATTCCCTCGATTTTGACCGAGGGAGTGAGTCTACTTCATATGTAGCCTACACTTCAGGCACCTATATGTCCCACAATGCAGTACGATTGTGACGTCACCACAGATCTCGTCTAATCACCACCACAACAAACTCTATGATATATTAAACTATATGATATTTTTTATTTTATTTAAAACAACCCAAACACACCTATACACATTTGGAGGTTGCATTAAACAAATTCTTAAAGGGAAAAAAGATTTAAATAATAAATCAACTCCACAGCTGATTCCAAGTGATCAAGGGCTTAGGATGTTCGAATTCAGCCCATTGCAGTTTCCGCCAGTAGTGGGCACTCGTGCAACGTAAGCAATGACATCCATCCAAGTGAACGAGACAGTTAGCGTGTGAAGGGCATGACAATTTTGGACTGGAACGCAGCCCTAATTTGAGTCAGTCTCCCTACACCTTATATAAATATTAGTTTTATATTTATCCATCATTTTTAATTTGATTATGCTGTTTGCGATGCTTCATGGGATTGTAGCTGTTTGCGATGCTTCATTAAAACGTGTTAACAAAGACTTCTTTGAAATCCCTATGAGAAAAATGAAAAAAATACTTCCAATGAAAAAGTGGGCGGGCACTAATGCACACTAGAGACCTGCAACACTAAGCTGCAAAAGAGAGTGCAAATTCAAAAAGTATGCATCACAAACATATTTACAATGTATAATAAAAAAAGACAAGGATCCCGTCATCTTAAACGTACCGTGCATAGGCTACAGCCAAACCAGATTTCTGTCCTTAAGTGGTTGTTTTAAAATGTTACGGCTCTCTGCGGCCTCCACAAACAGCAAATATCCATTAGTATAATGCTAAAAAATGCATGAGTTGTCCCACAAGTATTATTTCCACAGAATTAAGGAGGCCATTATATAGGCAATATCTATGCCAGCAAAAGTAAAAATAACCCTCTGTTTAGAACAGGGTGAAATACAGCCGGAATTGTTACGAGACAAAATTATTAGATGATGACCAAATGTTTGGGCAGCCAATCAAATCGATCCCCTTGGGAGGGAGAAGAAGAGCTCTTACATTCATAATTCACTCGCTGGGTGAATAGTTGATAGAACAGATTAAAGATTAAACTTAAAATTATTTGTAAATTTTTAAAAGAGACTTAGGCTACATTCAGTAGATGTGCCATGTAAAAAGTGAATATTCTGGGTTAAGCTCAATCAACAGCAAACGATAAACGATACCATTTCAACAGTATAGCCACTAGACGTAAAGAAAAATGTGTTAACATTCATTTAAAATGCTCAAATAATAAATGATCAAATGTACAGCTCACATAATATATGGTTTAACATAAGAATAAATTATTTTTGAAAGACTTTCAGGATGATCTGTGACACTGCAGATGTACAGGATACAAACTGACTGGCCAAATAGGCTAATTGTTGCGATTATCAACCACTACTTCGTTTATTTTTGTCAATGGGAAAACGAGTAGAACGCATACTAGAAAGTCTTGTCCTCTGAGCACATCCATTTCTTAACTAGAAGCTGGTAGGGGCATGTCACCATCCTATTTATAGCCTGCCGAGAAATAATTCAAAGGAATCAGAGTGAAGATCTCTTAAATCTTCCCTTTCAGAGTCCTACACAGAATGAAAAAGGAGAACGTCTCTTTCTCCCCCAAAAGCCATCTGTATGAGACAGTGCAGCACACCTCTGAAAAGGTGTGAGTTATATCCTGAACATCACAGTGATGGATGTGGCATCTGTTGGAGAGACAGAACAGCACACATGGCGCTGTTTTCTAACTGTGACGGGCAATAAAAAATTGAAGCTCTATTTCCAATAGAACTTCCTATATAGTGAATTAAAATGCATGTTGGAATAAGAACTAAATGCTCTTAAAGGGACAGTTCACCCAAAAAATTCAAACTCCATTTTTCTATTGTGGAGCACATACAGTATAGAGATGTTAAGGAGAATGACAGCCTCTGTCACCGTTCACTTTCATTTTATGACAACAAAAATGAAAAGATGAATGACTGGGCCCTTTTTTTGCGTTCTTTGCAGAAGAAAGTCATATGTAATTTACTCCCCTTTGAAACCATATTTAGACAAACTGTCCCTTTAAATCATTTGAAAATCAATAAATCAAAATCATTTAAAAAACACTGAATTGCTGACAATTCATCTTTCAAAGTTCAGCTTTGAAAACCGTCTTGTTCAACTCATTAAAGTGACATTCATCATTTCCACTTGAACAAAATATCGAATGAGGCAACATTACTGTCCTACAGTTAAACACGACAGGTAATTGCCACCCAAACTAACGGTTAGGACTGCGTTTCCACTTCTTTCCTTCTCCTCACTTCTCCTCCGCGGTCCAGACTCGGACACATGCACTTTCTTACCTCTTTGAAGCTCAAATTTCTCACCTGGGGACCTAATTCTACTATTTCCTCTAGGACTAAACACGAAAAAAACCGTTAGCACATTCAACACTTACCTCAACAATCTTCATATGTCTCAAATGTGCCGCTGTAGGCGCTCCGTTTGTGCTGGCTCAATTCAACGGTTCAAATTTCAGTGCCGAGTTAGTAACTGAACCATGGCACGTAAATTAAACGTAGCCCACGATGAAATGCCTATCTGCGGTCGGAGTGTAACTTTAAAGCGATTGGCAGCGGCGTTTGGTGAGATGTGAACGGTCGCGACTCGCGCGGCGCTCGTGTGTGTGTGTTGGGCGTGCGTGCGCATCCTGTGCTTCTATTCTCGCGCGCTCTCTAGGGACACCGATGCTGCTGCTGATATTGCCAAGCAACAGCTTCTGTAATAACCCATCAAAGTCTGACGAAGCTCAAGTTTGGTATGCTTTATAACAGACGCTCACGGTTGAACTGTCATTCATAGTTAGAGTGGATGATGGAGAGATCTCTATAATATCGTAAGGTCATCATAAGCCTTATTTGGGTATAATAACTTTCATTAATGTCACTTACAAACATTATATGGGGGACATAGCTTCGCTATATGCAGCATGTTTTCACGTTCCATATGTTTTAATATACTGGAATCTTTTTTTTAAACTCACAGTTTTTAAAGATATGAAACCATATTAGTTCATTCCCCCCCCCCCCCCCATTTATTTATTTATTTATTTAGGCCTATACAATTAAGATAATTTTAAAATTATTTTGCTATTTGGTTTGAGGCTGTGTTGCCATTTTTGGCATGCTCCCCTCTAAAATGAATAGTGCCAAGTGTTTCTTTATTTTCTCTAATCAAAATGTTTCAAAAAATTTTGTCTTTAGAAAATTGTTTTAATTGCTAATCCGTTTTATAACTGTGTCCTTAATATCACTTTTCATCTTAATTTTCTTGCCATTGTGTAGGATAATATAATCAATCATTAACCAGTTATATAATTACATTGACAGTTAAATAATATATTTATAAATTAATAATAGCCTATAATTTAATATTATGAATAAATTAATACATTTTAAAAGCCTGCACTTGACCCGAGTATATTATTGTTATACATTAAATTTATAATTTTTATATTTTATGTTTAGCCCAATACAGCATACAAATTATGACCCATTTTGTAACGTTAAGGCAGGGACGAAGCAGAGAGAGATGCGAGCACAAGCACAGGGAATCCAGGGCAAACAAAGAAACTCAGGACAAACAACGACTGACAAACCACAAGAGAAACACAAGGGCAATGTATACACAGGCTAACAAGGTAACAATGGGGTGTGGTGGATTGTCATGCGGGAACACATGGATTTAACCACAGGAACTAACAAGTCACACCCGGGCAGACTAATCAACACGAAAAACTACAAAGAACTACAAAAAAAGTTCCATGAAATAATATGAATACATATATGTGAAGCCTTATATAATTTTTGCCTTATAAAAAAAGCCTTATAAATTATTATAATGTGTTATTACCTTTATGCTTTCAACCCTCTTGTATCCCGCACTGCTTAAAAAAAAGCCATCTGATGGCATATACTATAACATCCCTCAGTCACCAGACCAGTCACCACAGCACACTACATTTCCCATAATCCCTTCTGGCTCACACCTGCACACACTCAGAATTATCACACCTGTTCATATTCATTTCATCATCTCTGTGTATTTTGTTCCTCTGTTTTCAGTCTTTAGTTGTCAGTTGTTGTTTGTGGTATGTTATGCCCGTCTGCCTTTTTGTTTTATTAAATCAAATTTCTATATCCAGTCTTTATCCTCATCCTGTGACACCTACTACCACAGCACTTCTCATAAGGGCTGTTCTAATCAAGTTTTAATGAGAGTGAAATCTAAAACTCTTGTTTTCTTATGCAGGGTTATCGTAAACTGAAACCATACGTCGTTACAAAAAAACCTAAACGTATTGTATAACACTTAGTTGCCTGCAACATTTAACTAAACTAAACTAAAAAAAATAAATAAAATAAACTATACAAATGACAAGCACACTACAAAATTGCTAAAACTTTTACTAAAATTTAAGTGAAATCAGAACATATAAAAATAAAATCCAACTTAAAAATGAAAAACTATAATATGATACTAAAATAACACAAATTGCTCTATTCTACACTTGTTTTTTGGGTGACGCTGGACACGAGTCTATAAATGAACATACAGTCCATAAATAAATTCAGACTCTGGGGACTGACAGAGATTAAAGGAACAGTGTGAATTTCTGAAACTGGGAATGATATCATTGTGCAGCGCTGGCCTATTTTACAAAGGTGTGAAAATATGGATCAAGCCCACATTCAACACTCACTGTGGGCTTGAGGGGTCCTGGGCTGCATGAACATTTAATTTAAGTCTATAACACAATGCTGATTAACCTTTCTCTTGTCGATCAAATTTTATTTATGACATTATTTTGTCTATTGACTTCAGCAACTCCAAAACAATAGACTTCCACCGCCAAATGGATTAAATGATGTACCGGAGGCGGTTGTGCTACTTTATCCTGAAGGCACATATTGATTACTTTATAAATTACTGTCAGCTTACATCATTTAATTTCTTCACTGTCACCATAAGATACTGCCTACTTTTCCATACAGCAATACATTTCACCTCGCTGCCCACAAGATAACCAATTGTTTTTTATTCACTCCAGGAATAGACAAAATAATATTGATCTGATGATTCAGGTCTCCTTGTTGCTCTATCCCCACAGCCCTGAAATGTCTCCGCCAGTCCAAAATGAAAGGCAATATGAGACATTCTGTTAAAGGTCCTTTACTTATACGCATAACCATTGACATCCAAGATGGTTTGGCCATCTACAGTATTTGTGTTTTACTTGAATTTGGAGTTACTGAAACTCCTTAAAACAAGTAAACTTCTCAAAAGTTCTGTGAGCCAATGCAAAGATTCTCAGGGGAATTTAAAGGGGCCATGACATGAAAAATTTAATTTTCCTTGATCTTTTGACATATAAGAGGTCTTTTCACCATAAAAACTTCCCGCAAGTTTTGTAGCTTAAAGGTGCATTGCGCAAGTCTCTGAGTTTTTGCAGAACTATGCCCCCTCTGGCGACAAGCGAAACTGCAACACTGCAACTGAACGCGCATGACGTCACGCCCAGTCTCAAATTACGACCCGAATCCCTCTTATTTATTTTACTGTACAGGATTATAGAGGAAATCGCAGTGATCAGAGAAGGGCTCATTCAGCCCATCAGGCAATTGTTTAAGCATGTATGGGTTAGAAAAATGGGTATTTTTAATATGAAATGTTGCGCAATGCACCTTTAAATCATCCTCCTTGTTATAAAAAAGAATTTATTTAAACAAGCTCCAAAAATTCATTTGGATATTGTGACGTAACACTGGCAAATGCATTTGCATATGGCTGCCTCCAGAGCAAGCCATCGACTAATCATTTTACATGACTGAGCATTCAACTGATTGATAAACGGGGTACAATAGACAGTTCGCAAAGTAAATTTTGTTGAAAGATTAAGAAGCTAACTCGGTTGGATCTGACAACAGCTACGCCACAAACCACAAACAATTACATAATGGTTTGTCTTTAATTTATATGCATAAAGTCTTCAAAACACTTACTTGTCGATTCTTATTGCAATGACGTTAGCCAATCATAACAGTGGGTGTTTACTGACAAGCCTTAAAGGAGCCGCCCCTTAAAAACTGATCATTTCAGACAGAGGGTTGAAAATAATTATTTTCCAACATACATTTGCATTTTTGTGTGCACAGTATCAACATTAAGTGAACCTCAAAGAACATATTTAAATAGTTTTTAAAAATCCATATCATGACCCCTTCAAATATAAATTTTCCTTCCCTCCAGTCATATCGTAAACCCTAACACTCAAAATAATTAATTGGTTTGAGTAGGACAAACTTAAATTGAACTAATTAGTTCAGTCAAATAAATTTTTATGAGTATTTAGCACTTTCTTTTTCTTTCAAGTTCACAGAACTGATATATTTTAAGTAAACTAAACTGTTTCATTGTTTTGAGTTTTATGAAATGATTTATTTTAATTTAAACAAACTTAAGTTTAACTGAAACGGCTGGGATGTCGATTTCCCAGCATGCTTTGCTGATGGCACTTGAATGGGAGAATAAATGCTATAGCATTTATTCTCCCACTTAACATTAATCTTGCACAAAAAAACATTATATTACACTTAATTTTATAAAATTAAGTGTAATATAATGTTTTTTTGTGCAAGATTAATGTTAAGTGGGAGATTTAGTGATTAATGTTTTATTATGCTAATTTAGAAGAATTTCTGTTAATGTTGGTTTTAGGATAGTTACCATCATGGTGACAAGTGGTGCATGCGGCTTCATTTGAGAGCAAATAAAATCTTTATATTGTTGTACTCATACAGCAAGTGCTGTATAACATACTATTGTTAGCATGATAACTTAATAGTATGTTAGCAAACTAGCTTGTTTAAACTATAAGTTAATACTAATGAAAGTGTTCACAATGAGATTGCATGAAGGTTTTAAGTTAAATGTATGAAATAGTGTACTCTGATTTTAATTGTTCTTAACTTGAAATTTTTAAGTACAAACTTAAAATCTTAAGTTCTGCTTACTTAAAACTTTGAATTTCAATACTTAAAAAAATTGAGGCAATCGATTGCCTTAAATTTTTTGAGTTCTGCTAACTTATTCGGGTTTACAGTGATAGGAAGTAAAATTACGGTAGTTGCAAATAGTTTCATATGGACTTTAACCCAATCAATAAGGAATCATAGAACTTTCAGATTATAGCATTTGACATCTGCTTTGATTTATGATGTCATTGTTAATCAGTTTTCTGTCTAGTTTCAGGGTGGCAAATTTATCAATGACTTAGTTACACCTGGACTGGACTGTGCTTCTTCCTTGTATGGATTGCCAACCAATACATAATTTGTTCATCTGCAGGGCTAGAAGCTTCTTTTAGCTCGCTAATGGAGCTCTTACCAGGAGATCAAATAGCAGTTCAGTCAATGATGAGGTTTGTGGATAAAAGAGATGATGATGTCACCTATAGTCCCGCCTGTGATTGAGGAAAATCTCAAGCCAGTGCAAGTGCAGAGCGCAAACAAACATCAAAACCCCCCCAAAAATAATTTTGCAGACCATCATACATGTACAATATCTTTCAAATTTGTTGTTAGCAATTGCATCAGATGAACTGAAACTAATTAAACCCAGTAGGCCTACAGTGGCCTGTTTGCGGCACCCACGCTTAGTTATGTCTCGTGACCTGCTGATCTCTGAGAGCGAAAAATGTTATGTTTCCCAAGACACAAACCCGAAACTTCTAAAACAAGATAAAACTTTCACCAGGTGCTACAGACAGACTTATTTATAACACCATGGCAAAATGAATAGATCTTTCTCAAAGGATGAAATTTTCTGTCCTCTAACTAGATTTAGATGGCTGCCTCTGTCTTCTAAATTTAGATGAAGAAAGTGAGTCAGCCCACAGAAAGTCAATATTAATGGTGATTTATTGAAGAGTGAAAAAGAAAATGTATCCTCACAGGGCTCCAGTCAGTGTGTGAGCACCTGGCCCACAGCAGGCTCTCTGAGGCGAGGCGCACTGTGGTGGAGGCAGTGCAGTGAACCCCGCACACTACTGCCCTCTGCTGGATGGCTGGACTCATCCAGTGCATGGGATTTCACCGTGTTCCAACATCTGAATGCGTGAGCTGTTGGCTCATGAGTTGAGGACGCGAGACAGTCTTACCCCTACTTTCCTGTCTACATTATACTTTCTTATTAAAGTAAAGGCAAAATAATTAATCCTAAGGGAACATGATATAATGCAAAATGGGACTAGCTCGTTTGCAGACACGTGATTCTAACGCCGCGCGAAATTTAGATGGAGGGCAGAAAGTGAAAAGTAGAATGGAGGAGATGGAGGAGAGTCCGTACTGTGCTGGTTTAGACAGGTATAAACAAAAACATCACAACATATATTGGACGTGAAGTGATTCTTATGTTATGAAGAGGAGCGATTTTTCTACTTAATTTAAATACTTGCCTGCCAACGTGGCGGTAGGCTAGATATAGAGAATCATGTTTTAAAAGTAGCCTACATTAACAAATGCATCCTGTTTCATTTGAAAGGTTTAGTGGCAAAAAAATGGTCATGTGAAATGATACATCTGTTTGCAATGCAATAAACCTTTAAAGATACCAAGAAGAGCAATAAGATGTGCTAAAACATTCACTATATCAGTAAAAAGGTCTGGTGGCTGTCCAACCTGATGTCACTTTTCAGTGAATGCCTTCATTTGACTGTTGCAGGAGCTGCTGTTACACAGGCACTCTGACTCTCAACCCACTAAAGAAACTGCCCACTGGGTTCCCACACCAGAGTGACGGTCATTAGACATTACCAGTAGTGCATTTGGCAATTACCCTGAAATGTAATCTATTTCTTGGTGCTACGGAGTCCCTTGCCACATTAGCGACTCAAGGTTTGTGTGTGTGTGCAATTCTTTTCAATACATTCCTGCTCTACAACTGGGCCCGTATTACAGTTCTCCACATCACTGGGCCGTAAACCCATACTGCATTCCTCATCAGGCGCTATTTCACCTGTATTACAACCTCTTGTGGCCTTTGACTTGTCCCAGATGGAGTTGAGCACTGAGGGAATATAACCAACAGCATTACACTGATGTGCTGATACAACATATTCATATTTTCCAATATTTTCTAGCCTACACACTGGCCCTGATGGCCAGATTTGCTAAAAATCTACTGTCAGGATTTACTAAAGACACACAGTGAAAAAATAGCGCTGAAAAGGCATGTGCACAGTTATTTTTGTGGCTGACCTTATTGAATATGCATCTGTTGTAGTTTCCCTTTCAGATGCAAAATTAATGGGAGGAGGGTTTTTAAATGAATCATTACAAGGTGATTTACTTAAGTCAGTTTACTGGTATTTGTGCCATTATTTACCGTCCAAAAAAAGCATGTCTTAAATCAGATGCTAATTTGAGCTGCTTTTAGTAGATTGAGTTGGTCTTTATGGAAATGATCCGGCTCTTGAATCCGGTTCTTTAATGTGTGCATTGTCAGTATATCACATGCAGAACTTTCCACTCCCATCAGCGATTTTTTGGAATTATTCTCTCTCGCTAAATTGCCCTGTTTAGTAAATCTTGCTCTACATATTGGCCAACGGTCATTCACATCACAGCACAATCTGCAGATATAGCCATGTTCGTATTGTGTGGTGTGAAACCATGGTTGTTTGGTGGATTTAAAGGGGTGGTATAATGACCTTTTCACAAGATGTAAAATAAGTCTGTGATGTCCCCATGTGTATGTGTGTGTATAGAGTGTGTATAGCTCAAAATACCCGCCATGTTAAAGTTGTCACTTTTTGAGAGTGAGCAAAAATGCAGTTTTTGTGTCTGACCCTTTAAATGCAAATGAGATGCTGCTCCCAGCACAGGGGGCGGAGCTACAACAGCTTGTGTCCTTTTACCTCACACAGACATTCACTGAAAATTTCAAAAACTTTTAGCATTTTATGTTCAAACCGAAGTCAGAAAGATGGAGAGACTCGAGAAGAAGTGTAGAACATCATTTCTGAATGAGTAGTTGGTGAATTTATGTAGCTTATGTGTAGTTATCTTCTAGTCACTGATTAGCATATTCTGTTATGATAATCTATAAATCGTGTGAACGGGGGCGGGGTTTATGTAAATTTGAGGGTTAGTAATGTCACTAACCTGGGAGGAATGTCGTGTAGTTCTTACCAGCAGTTTGTTGTAGTCCTTAAAAAGCTATTTCTTTAAAAGCAAATATCTCCCTTTGCTTTGAACTTTGAGCGTTGTAACTTTGCAGATGTTGTTTATGCTCAAACAGCAACATTACACACTAACTAAAGTTATAAAAGTGAAATCATATTCAACCACCCCTTTAACTAAATTATAGTGAGCATGAAGCATTGAGTAGATATTGGAAAGTGTATTTTGCTACCTGCTGAAACAACACCTACCTCCTTTAAAAATAAAAATAACTGTAAGAATAGGAATAAAGAATGTACTGTCACCACTCTAAGTCTACGTCTGTCACCTCAGGCAGTAAATAGGTCCATGGTAAATCCTGTATAATTGACAGATGCCATCTGCTCGTGTCCAGTCACTGGAAATCTGCCACTTGCTTCATATCTTTAGCTGACAGGTGGCAGCAGTTTAAGGGACAGGGAGACGTCGGCAGAACTTTGGAGATGCTGTCATTGTTTCGGCTGGCATTTGCTGAGCAGTGGGACAAGACCATAAGCCTTACTACTTTCAGCTTTTAAAGATAGTGGAGAGACAGAGCAAGAGAGAGAGAGAGAGAGAGAGAGAGAGAGAGAGAGAGAGAGAGAGAGAGAGAGAGAGAGAGAGATGGATGGATAGAACAAATGATAGATATATAGATAGACAGACGGACGGATGGAATGATAGATGGATGCATAGATACAGTAGATAGATAAGATTGTAATGCAATGTATTGCTGGCCTCTATTTGCGTGTTTTATGGCTTCAGATTTTATTTAAAGAATTCTGTCCACTGACATTCTCAGGGTTTTTTTTATCAAGGTCATGTGTGACAATTGCTTTCGCAAAATAGCTTTCAGCTCTAGAGTCTATCAGAGAAAGCAAACATCTCAAACTCTGTAAATATGACACAGACTGCTCCTTTCAGGGCATACCTCCAGGTCGGTTGTAATGAGGATGCCGTGGGCTTCAGCGTTTTTTTACAGAGAGAATGTATTCATAGCACACTCCAGGGTTTTGCTGCTGGAAGATCATCTATTTTGGGCAACGGTAAAGATTGCTGGTTTCAGCTGCTTGTGAAGATTTTCCATTTGAATATATTCAAATGTATTATATCCTTGAAGAAACGCAAATAACTTAATAGATCTAAAAAAATATAGTTTGGAGGGAACTTTAAAAAATGTGTGCTGTTATACATTCACAGTTTTTACATTCACAGTTTTTCACATTCACAAATTTTAGTGGTTATGTATCCAATATGGTTTTGTTCATATGTGTGACATAAACCAATTCTGTATTATTGGTTCTTTTGCAGATGTAAAACCTTATTTTAAAGCAAGGTTCTCTGCTGTACATTAACAACATTAGTTCATGCATTAGATATCACATACAGTTACATATATTTTAATAAATAAAATGTTAATTTATGATTTATTATTGTTCACTATTAGTTCATAAAGTATTATGTACCAAATGTACAACATTTGTGAATGAATTGTATCTGATTTGGGGATCAATATGTGTACTGAAAACTGACAAAGAATGATTAATTTACTAATCTGATTCCCTAGTTCAATTCAGTTGTGGGAGGAGTTAAAGCACTTCCAAAAATCTTATTTAGCATTAATATCACTCTCTAATTGTTTGAACAATACTGAAAGTCATATCTGTAATGATCTGATGGTTGTGCAAAAGACACAAATACTGTGTTTTTCATGTAAAATACATGAGATATGCTTTCCTGTAGCTCAAACAGTAGAGTTGGCGCTTGCAACGCCAAGGTCATGGGTTCAATTCCCGGGGAAAGCAAGAAATGATAAGACTGTAAATGTGTGCCTTGAAATGCAATGTAAGTCGCTTTGGATAAAAGCGTCTGCCAAATGCATAAATGTAAATGTAATATGACATGTACACTATACCAGCGATCAATAAGTCATTCACCCTGCTCACATGGATTCATACAGCTTCATATCAAATTTGAAATTTCACACTATGACAAGCTTATGTGGATTGTTTGGTACCTTTATATTGAAATGTTACTCACCCAGATAGTTTCTGCTCTTTGTAATTTCAGTCACATCAATCCCTATTGCTCCTCGAGGGATCTTCTGAAACAGACAGTAGCTCACCTCATTCAGGAACACAGATGAATACACCTGTGACAAACCTACATGAGTCAATAAGATCATCACAGCCCTGTTTCTGTAATAAAGACAAATATGGAATAGCGCAAACAAAATTTGGCCATACACAAAACTCAATATTTGTGAACGCATTTGGATGGATGGGTGGATAGAAAGATATATGAAGACTTGGATAGAAAGATATACAGTATGAAGTGCCATCTGGAATTTTCTTCTAGAATGATCATTTTTATCAAGCTCGTATATTTAGGTTCAGTAATTTCACTTTAATGACAATTAATTGGTAATTTTCATTGCCATTTAAGTGAAATAACTGAACATAAACATACAAGCTTGATAAAAATGATCATTCTAGAAGAAAATTTGAGAGATAGAGGCTTTTGCATCTGAAGTCTTCAGATAGATAGACGGACGGAATGATGGATGGATGCATTGATGGATAGAACGATAGACAGACGGAACGATTGATTGATGGATAGAACAATAGATGATAGATTGACAGGCCATCCAAATTTCAGATGGATGGATGAATTGATGGATAGAACGATAGAACGACAGACAGACGGACGGAACAATAGATTGATGGATAGAACGATAGATGGAGAGACGTAACGATGGATGATAGATAGATAAACAGACAGACGGACAGAACGATGGATGATGGATAGATAAAACGATAGAAAGAACGATAGATAGTCACACGGACAGACGGAATGATGTATGGATAGATGGATGGATAGACAAACGGTCAGAACAATGGATAGATAGATAGATAGACAGACAGACAGATGGAATGATGGATGGATGGATAATAGATAGAATGATAGATAGATAGATAGACGGAACGATGGATGGATAGAACGATAGATAGACGGAACGATGGATGATAGAACGATGAATGGATAGAACGATAGATAGAACGATAGATAGAACGATAGAAAGATAGATAGATAGATAGATAGATAGATAGATAGATAGATAGATAGATAGATAGATAGATAGATAGATAGATAGATAGATAGATAGATAGATAGATAGATAGATAGATAGATTGATTGATTGATTGATTGATTGATTGCTCAATCTACACTTGAAGTTTTTTCCTAGCAACAAGTATTTTCCACTGTTCATACCACTGGGTCAATTTCCAGAGTGAACACTGGATTGTTATTGAACCCAAAATTGCACAGCCTTTATTAAGAGGCATCTATTACTGTTGAAAACCCAGTTTGCACCAATACATTCTATCATCCAATTCTCTTTCGCTGGCACTCCTGCCACAATTACATGCTACAGTGATTTTAAGGAGCCTGAAAGGGCAGCCAAGGCGTTCTCAAGACACCTCCTCATGGTGCTCATTTTGCAAGGTTGTTTCAAAACAAATCATCACCCTGGGCAACTCAGAAGTGAAGGAAAAGCGTGGGCACAGTTGCAACATGTAATTGTACAATAATAATCTTCCAATCCAGCAGGAAAAATAAATGCAGTATCTGTGATCTATGATTACACAGATGCTATGTTGTGCTAATTACATGAATAATATGCTGTCCAATAAAACTGCCATTCATTTTTCTTTAGTCTTCTTTAACATGCATTGTGAAATGAAAACAAACAACCAATCACAAACTTGTCCTCCTTAAATAGAGGAGGGTAACAGATTTCGGTAACCTGTTAATCTGCGTTGTCGGATTTGGTGACTGCTTTATGTTTGCATCAGACAAAAATGCTTTTCAAAGTATGAAACAGAGGAGATTAGACATCAGCAGTGAATTTTGGGAACATTAAAGCCATTTTGTGTGAAATAGAGGAGGGTAACAAATTTTGGTAACATATAGACCTTATGTAGCCCCGCCCCTTTTAAATTAGTTTAAATGTAGTACTCACATAGTACGCGATTTCGGACGCAGCTTTGCTGTTTCTATAAGACCTTATGTAGCCCCGCCCCTTTACAGCGCTGCGCTCGTTGTCTTTTGACTTCCGGTCTGTATTTTCACATCGATCTAGCGTATTTATGAATGAACAGCTCGTTTTAAAATCTTCCCGGTCTACTGACATTTGTTAAGACATCTGCTTTAAACATTACAATCCTCATGATAACTTTCGTTAACTTTACATTAAGTAAATCCACTTCAAAAGCTAATTACGCCTGGACAGCAATGCCATAGAAATATACAGAGCGACCGCAAAAACGGAAGTTCAAAGACTCAAAAGATGGCGGCGCCCTCGTTTCTCTGGCTGGTAAGTCCCGCCCATCCGTAAAACCCCACTGGACCTCTAGGTTGAAAAATCGTCAATGCAAGTGAATGTGATAAAATAATTATTTTCTGGTCCCGTTTGAATTGTGCCATGAATGTGAACATATGTTGTCTGAATTTTTTATATAATTTTTCGTGTGAAGAATGCTACAATTTAGCAGGTAGAAGTTTGATACGGTTAGACTTTGTGTGAGAGCACTTTGTGGACTACAACTCTTCGCTGCTTTCAGACGGGAATCTGAAGAAAGAACAGCCCATTTGGTTTGAATGGTGACATTTTGGGGACAAAACACACAGGCATCTCGATCTGTCTCCATAGATTATCGCAGCATTAGCACCGTGATTTGACAAGTGGAGGGAAAATGTGTTATGGGGTGACGTCACATAGGCGACATGTAGTCTTTCTCGTTATGTCTTTTCCACAACTGCTAGCCAAAGAATCATACAATATACTGTCAAACTCGTAACATGAAAAATTATATAAAAAATTCACAGACAGACAACATATGTTCACATTCATGGCACAATTCAAACTCGACCAGAAAATAATTATTTTCTCACATTCACTTGCATTGACGATTTTTCAACCTAGAGGTCCACTTTGTAATGTTAGGAAGTCATATATAAATGAGGCAATAGAGAAGCGTTTCTCCGTTTCGGTTCTTTATTCACATCTGCGCCACATCTAGCGGAATGAACGAACACTGTGTTGACTCAATACCGTATATCTCTTATTAGCTACGCATGACACAAACAGGTATACGTTGCTCTATATATTACCGTAGCCTATATAGCCTAACAGATTCTCAAGCTATCATTACACACTTGGGGTTTTACGGATGGGCGGGACTTACCAGCTCTATACCTTGCAATATGTTTTTGTCAAGGAGTCAAAGTTTTTGCTAACAGAACAAATGCATCTGGGCATTGTTGAGGTAATATCAGCAAGAAAAGCTTTGCAGTTTTTTTGTGTCTGGCATCATCACCAACTTGTCAACTATGCTTTCCAAACACAAGCAACATAACAGAGGCCTTGTGAAGAAGATACGCCTCTGTGGAATATCTCACTGGACAGCTGCCAGTATCGTGTGCCTGTTTTAGCCGAGCAAAGGAAATTATCACATCTAAAAACCTCTCAGAGGTTTTACAATGAATTCAATTTATTAAAAAATAAAAAAAAATAAACCGATAACATACAGACAAAATCCATGATAAAGCCATTATAAACATAATGATCTTATTGTAATATGAATTAACAAAGACGCATTGATAAAAAGCTACTAAATAAGCATAGGTTGTCTCGAGCTGACCAGACTAATTTGAGGAGATTGAAACTCAATACAAGTGTTTTTCCTACAACAGATGCATAGTTATGTGCTAAACAACAAAAATCTTACACGTGGCAGCATTTGTGCAGGTGTCATTGTCGAAGAGGATAATACGAGGGGTATTGATTGAATGATTTGACCTCTGCCCTTTACATTTACTGGGCACAAAGGCCCTAAAGCTACGACGGAATAAATGCCAAATGTGACTTGTTAAAAGGTACAATAGGAGGTCCACTCTTTAAACAAACAGATAATACTACAATTGCAAAAACAGCACAAAAAAGGTCATTTGCAGACTGGCTGTGGGTAAGAACAATGGAAATGTTCATGTAAAATGTTTTTGAAAGATGTCTCTTATGTTCATCATAAGTATTATTACAATTTAAAATATTTTAAAATGTAATTTATTCCTGTGATGCTACATTTTCAGCATCATTACTCCAGTGTTCAGTGTCACATGATCCTTCAGAAATCATTCTAGTATGCTGATTTCTTTTTATTATAAATGTTGAAAACATCTGTGCTGCTTAGCTAATGTTTTTTGTGGATTCTTTGATGAACAGAAAGTTCAAACAAACAGCGTTTACTTGAAATCTAATTATTTTATAACCATGTAAATGTCTTTACTGTCACTTAATGCATCCTTGCGTAATAATTTCTTAAAAAATAAATAAAAATAATAATCTTACAGACCCCGAACTTTTGAATAGTGTGACAACTAGCCCCGGTCTCTCCTGTAATTTGACGCCACCTAGACGGAGCTGAAAACGCATTTTGACATTGATTTTACCCCGTATGAAACACAAACACAAAAATCATACTATTTAGGACTTCTTGAGGAAACCTTAGGGAGAAGTCAATTCAGGGGTTACATCTGAGGTGCCCAACCATGCACCACGGGGTCCATACTGTATTCCCCTCAAAAGCCTGCCATGAAATCAAGAACTAAACCACACTCCTGGGGCCTCATGTACAAAGACTTGCGTTGAATTCATACTAAAACATTGCGTACGGACAAAGCTGTAAATGTGCGTACGCACAAAAAAATCCAGATGTATGAATCTCTGCGTACGAAGGATCCCACGCATATTCTCTTTGTACATCCCAATTAACGTAAATTTGAGCGCACATGCACGAGCACAACGTCCCACCCAGTCTCCTCCCTTAATTAAACTAATTTAAATATGGTAATGAGTCCACTTTGGCAAAAGAAAACAGTAAGAAAATGACGGCAAGAAATTAAACTTTACAGAAAGTGAATTGGAGGTGCTACTATCGGAGGTAGAAACGAAAAAAAAAAAGTTTGGAACTTTGTCCTCCGGAATTAATAACAAAAGGAAAAAAATATGAGTGGGAGAGTTTGGCTGATGCCGTCAATGCGGTGGGATCGTCGTACTGTAGAGTAGACTGAGTACAGTTGAGACACTTTTTGCGTTTTGATTTTTCACACAAAAATAGACATTGAAAAGAAGTGAATTTCCACATGACACGCCACATGATTACATTAGCTTGTAGACTAAGATATTATCAATCAATAATACCCACAAGTAGTTTTTATTTTAAATATAAGGTGCTTTTTGTCTCAACTTTGTCTCAACTGTACCCATATGTGGTACACTTGAGACAGTGCATGGTACAGTTGAGGGACCCATTTCTAATGTCGTGAAGGTAACTAACCATTCATGGTAAATATAAAAAATAAAGACAAATAGAAAAGAAAATAACAACTGGGGCAACATTTTTGTTTATTCATCCATTTATATTCATTCATTTTATTTAAATTAGCACTGGTTAAAATGTATAAAGCAGGAACAAGATATGTAACAATATTTATTTATAATACACAGTTTAAATATCACACATATCAAATTGTATTTTCATTTGCGTCCTATGCTGGCTACATGATTGCTGGCTGAACAACTAAACAGTGTGTTTTAGAACTCTATCGGGGGTACAGTTGGTACATGTGTGTCTCAACTATACCCCGCTGGCCACCTCGCACATTTCTCTAGATTTTGCAATTACCTTGCATGACACAATACCATGAAATATGCCCGTTTTTAGGGCACAGAATAACGTTTGTGGTGATACCAGTTACGTTTAACAGTCACATAAGGATAATAAGCTAGTCATTGTGGAGAGCGCATGGTGAAGTGAACGTCATATCTTAGAAAAAAAAAAGTTTTTCCGATTTCTTCGGATCGGAGATGTGTCCGTTGTTCAAATTTCCCACGATCAAAGAGGACACTAATACGCACGTGCACAGCAAAAATACAACTTGTTATTTAAGCAAGTTATTTAAGGTGTCTCAACTGTACACAGTCTACTCTAAATTACCTTAAAAAGAAATGGTCTGATATAAAGGTGGACATTAAAACCAAAGCTGCCATAGAATAAGGGTTGTATCATTTTGCATAATATGCTTTTATATGTTCTTACTTAATTCCATAATTGATAGAATATTTTCATAAGGCTCGTGTGACAATATATGTCATTTATTTTATAAATTGCAAATTAATAGCAATGTTTCCCACAGGTGGTGGTGCGATAGACTTGTAGAACAATTCGTTGTGTAATGTTTGCAACTTCACTTCATTGCCTGTAAGAGTCGCCAACGGACAAAAACAGTGAGAAATATACGTACGCCAGACATGAAATTGGCGTGGAGGAACGCACATTCTCGCGTTAATTTCACTGTTAGTACATACGACCGTGAGCGTGAAAGCTGCCGTACGCAAAGTTTTTGTGCGTACGCAAGATTGATACATGAGGCCCCTGGAGAACAGGGTTAGTGGGTCCAAAAATGTAGGGCGGGACTTGATGTTGTCCATGGGGAATTGATTGGATGATTAGACGGTTGTGGTTTGCTATTGGTCGATCTCATGTGAGTGACAGATTGTCCCGTCCTCACGCCAATAAACATGTCATCAGAAAAGATGTTGCTGCAAGAGGGAGTGGAAGTTATTTTGATTAAAGATTATGAGAGTATATGACTTAAATAAAATAGAGGCATGCACAGATAAATCATTTATAATAAATACGGCAATATTCCATTAAAAAAACAAGAACTGGAATTTTTTATTTTACGGTGATTTTAACTGCATGCTAAGCTATCACATAGCCTACACTTTTTTTTTTTAGCTCCGGCACTAGAGGGAACAGAGGATATTTGAGGGTATAAAAAGGTGGATATACAGCTTAACCAAACATTTAACATGTCGGAGATCTGAGCTGTGTAACGTGATCCAGGAGAGAAACCAGAATCACTTTGCAGTTTGTGATAAGGAACATTTATAATGAATTGCTGCCCTCTAATGGTAAAACCTTTTGGTTGTATACAGTACACAGCTGTGCAAGTACTGCGATTTTTTTCATGCTAAAAACATATTTCATATTTCATGCTAAAAATGCAACATCCACTGTTTTATCCTCTAAGAATATAAAATAGATCACGTTTACACCGGCTATGTAATGAATAAACATATTTGATATTACTGTATTAATATCCAATATTAATATTCAAGAAACCTTCAATAATCTATAATAACTTATAATATGAATTATTAACTGTTATAATATTTAAATTAATTTTAAACAGACCACAGATCTATTTCACAAAACAAATAACCAATCATAACTGTCAACTGTCCTGTGCTTACCTAAATAAAAAAAATCATTCTCTTCGTGGTCACAGAAACCTTGTTGCCCCCTTACCCTCATGTTGTTCCAAACCTGTATGAGTTTCTTTCTTATGCTGAACACAAAAGAAGAATGTTGGTAACCAGACAGTTGATGGTGGCCACTGACTTCCATAGTAGGAAAAAAAAATATGGAAGCCAATGGGGCCCATTAACTTTTTGGTTACCAACATCTGGGTGAACTAACTGGAGCAAAAAACACACCAAAATGTTGCACGAGCAAGAGAATTAAACAGATTTTCTAGTTCTGTTTTCGTCCAATCAGATACTGACTGCGCAACATATGCAAATAAGAATGTTAAGAACTTTTTTTTCCAAATATGGAGCATTTATTAAGAAGCAACGATAAAAATTGTATTGAAAATGTAAAATGAAATAGACCACTTTCACAGAAGCTGTGTAATTAATAAACGTATATTTAATATTGTTGTATTAATATTAAAAATAATATTTATATTCAAGAAACCTTCAATAGTCTGATAAATATTAAAATCAATTTAGTTTAAACAGTCTAACTCTGTTTCACACAACACAGGTAGTTTATATATTAGTTTAGATAATAATGCAGTGTGTGCTTTGAAATTGAGGAAACCGACATTAGCTGCAACAAAGTGCCTTCGTTTTATGAAAAGCAAGCGTTTGGGTTGTCTGAGGTAGGACTGTTGGTGAAGTTTACAGCAGTCTTTCCTCATTGGAGAATCTGCTGTTTGAGCTCCGCCCATTTCTTCTCCAGCTTTTCTTTGATTGGCTCAGAGGCGAAGGTGTATCCAATGGCCTGCTGGGAGAGATTCCACACGGCCTCCTGAGTCAAACCAAACGTGGAGGCAGCCAGCTGGTACTCCTGAGAGAGATCCGTGCAGAACACACCCTTATCATCCGTCTGACGGGACAGGAGGAGCAACAGGCATAGTGTTATTTTCTAATAGAATTTATAAACACTTAAAAAAAAAAAGTTCCTTTGCATTCATTAAAAAGTGTCTGAACTGCATAATAGTGTGTGGGTGTGGGTGTGGTTGTGGGTGTACTCACGCAGAGAACACATGGGTGTCCTTGCTTATACCAGTACTGGAAGTGATGCTTCTCATATGAAGGCACTGTTTGACCTTTGACATTAGAGGTCAAACACAGCTCTGTAAAACAAGAACGGGAATTATAATAGAACACTAGATATATATATATATTATCTAGCAAGTTAAATAAAAATAAAAATATTAAACTATTTAGAAATATTCTTTAAAGTTTCTTTAAAGTATTTCGTTTTGGAATTACGGTGGAAAACTTAGAACTTAAAAAAAAATAGTTTTAAAAATAATTTTAAAGTTAATCATTTTAATAATTTTAAACTCTAAAGTTTAAGTATGCAATTTCGGAAATAAAATAGAACACTGTTTAAAAAATATAAAATAGTTAATAACATAACATAGCATATAATAAAAAAATAAATTCAAGTATGTAATTTTGGAATTATAATGGAAAAACTGAACACTAATTAAAAACATAAAATAGTTAAAAGTAAAATAAAATATGAAACTAGTTACATTCAAGTATCTAATTTTGGAATTACGAATGAAAACTAGTCAAAAACTAAATATTTAATAAAATAGTAAAATAGTTTTAAATATATATATATATATATATTCTTTAAAGCATGCAATTTTGTAATTATGATGAAAAAACTAGTAAAAGTTAATAAAATAAAAATGTATTTAAATGAAAATAAAATAGTTAAAAAATATATTATTTAAAGCTCAAGTATGTAATTTCAGAATTACAATAGAACACTATATAAAAAACCTAAAATAGTTAATAACATCAAAATAAAATAGTAAAACAGTTTTAAAAATAATTCTTTAAAGCTACACTGTGTAATATTTTAAGTTGATTTTTAGCAAAAACATGTTATTTCAAAATTAGACGTTCTCATTAATGTGTAATCACTTCAACCAACTAATTAAGTATTCTCGTAAGTGTATAATCTGCAATTTAGAATACATACGAGCGAGTCGCTCGAATGGCGGAAGCCATGTTGCGCATCCATCTTGAAAATACATTAGACAAAGAGGGACATACAAGCTTCGCTTTTCGCGTTTTTACACTCAGTGGCACCGTGACGAATGCGAGAGGGAGATTTTCTCGCGTTTGCCGGCAGATTTGAAATAATACGGCCACCGTAGGAGTTAAAACGCCTTTGGAATGGGAGGAGATAGAAAGTAATATTCAGTTGGTAGTCATAAACAATTTCACCGCTAGATGGGAGAAAATCCTACACAGTGTAGCTTTAAAGTTCAAATATGCAATTTTGGAATTAAGAAGGAAAACTCATACCAATAGGAATATTTTGTTTGCAAACTTTCTCCACTAGACTGTCCGATCCACCGACCTCAGGATGTAGGAAGGTTCCGTGGCCGATTCTATCAGGAGGCAAGTTCAACAACAGCTCGGACTCATCTCTCTGAGAAGGAACCTGAAATGCACACAAACTCTGGCGTAAACCACGTAAAAGCATTCATACAGAAACAAACTTCCGATATGGAGATGTTTCCATGTGCTCTGACCTCTGAGAGGTGTAGAGCCAACTTCAGACCGCAGTTCTTGGCTTTCTGAAGTGCAGAGAGAAAGTCTTTTCCATGACCGACCTGTATGATCAAAGATATGAAGGCTGCAGCCAGAAACAAGTGGAGTGGGATGTTATTGCGATCTGAACTCACGGTTGGATCTCCACTGAGGTCAAGTCCGACTACTGTTCCATCACTGGAGAGCAGGAAGTCCTCTGCTAGCTTCACGGTCTCCATCGCAACCTCAGGCCCGTGTCTGCGGTCCACAGCCACGAGAAACCTGTTTCTCGTGAAAAAGGTGAGCATGACAGAAGCGGATCGTCATCTAGAAAATACAGAATTCATATTTAAACATTACCTGACATCAATGTCAACTTCCTCTTGTTTACACTGCCGGATGGCTTCCAGCACAGTTTCAATGTACCTTTGTTTAGTGAGACCTTTTTGTGACAAAAACAAATGTCAACAATAAGCAGAAATGAGCTGATAATAATTGTTTGACATATGAATTGCTTCCAGTACCTGTTTCAGTCACTTCCCGTGGCGTGCTACGCAACTCCAAGTATTTTACTCCATCTGCCGCAAACTCTTGAATGACTGCTTTAGCAACCTATTTAATAAGGATAATTCCTCTTTTTAAATGTATTCTTATACATGTAAAAGAATAAAACTTTGAGCAAATGTTGCTTTACCATTAGGATGTCCTCTTCTGAATCAACCAGCTGATGAATCACTTTAAACACTTGAAAACACCTAATGGAGAGATACACTAATATAAAAGCTCACTCGTAACATCGGGATTTAGACTAGTACACTATGGCCCGGTTTCACAGAGAGGGTTTAGATTAAGCCAGGATTAGGCTAGATTTACGTAGCTTTTACAAACGTGCCTTAGAAAAAAACATTACTGGTGTGCACAGGGCCGGTTCTAGACATTAGGAGGCCCTAGGCAAAATTCATGTTGGAGGCCCCCCACCCCCAATAAAAAAACACTTGAAACAAATATGATTCCTAACCTTTTTATTTATACAACATTTAATTTTAAAAGCAGTATATTTTTACTTACACAGTACATAAGTTTGGACACATTACTATTTTTAATGTTTTTGAAAGAAGTCTCTTATGCTCATCAAGCCTGGATTTATTTGATCAAAAATACAGAAAAATAATATAGTGAAAATAGTTAAAATTTAAAATAATGGTTTTCTATTTTACTATACTTTATATTTCTGTGATGCAAAGCTGAATTTAGTGCCACGTGATCATTCTGATTTATTATGTTAGAAATGGTGCTTAATATTTATTTTATAACCTGTGATACTTTTTTTCAGGATCTTTGATTATTAAAAAGTTGTTTTAAAAAAGTCTTCACTGTCACTTTTTATATATTTAACACATCCTTGCTGAATATTCCTGTTTTTTTTTCTCTGTATTTTTGATCAAATAAATGCAGGCTTGTAGAGGTAATCTCTTTTTTGTTTAATGAAGATGTTATTGTTGTTGTTGTTGTTATTTTGCTGTTTTATTCAATTTATTCACAGTTCCAGAATCCCACTTCAGTAGATGAGCATAAGTGATTTTATATTGCATTGCTACCTTAAATATGCTATACACAAATCAAGTGGAAGAGAAAGACACGATCGCTACTGAGCAGAAAAAAATATATAAAGTGATATTATTGGCGTAATGTCAGGAATCTAATCATCAGCAGAATTTAGAAGATAGACCCATAGATATGAGATCCTTTATTTGAAACATTTAAAAATGTTGTAGTGTGTTGGCTTTTTAACTTAGAATACAGACGTCTTGTCTTTTAATTGTGTAGCTTTTTTACTAGTCAGCTCCCGACGCGATGTTATTCATTGTACGCGCAAATTCAAAGCGTCGCGTCTTGGGCACGTTACGCTCGCGCTCTTTTAAACTCGTAATAAAGCGGTGAATGATTTTTCCAGAAATGACGCTGATCTACAGTACAAGTTTATATTTAGAATACATTGCAATCACTCCAAAATAGATGACGACAACTCACACACCTGCATTATGAGATGTGCTTCTTTGTGTGCTTATTAGGCTTTTGCCTCGCAGCACCTGATGGATGCGTTCTTTACACATACTTTCAGAAGCCGGCACCCGCTTTGTAACGGACACATTAATTGGTTTAACTGTAGTAATGTAACAGTCTATGGTTAAGATAAACATCGTCACTATTTTTAGTTAATAAATAAATATTGAAATAAATTGTAGATAGGACATTTGTACATTTTTTTTTTTTTTTTTTGTCCCTCTGTCTGGGCCCCATCCAACCAATCGGGCCCTAGGCACGTGCCTAGTTTGCCTTTGCGTTAATCCGGCTCTGGGTGTGCATCTTGAGACAAAACAATGGCACTGACATATTTTAAGATATGTTTCTTTCAGTTAAATCAGCTCAAACATGCATTTTAGTCTGGGACTAAGCTTAAGCCTTGTCTCTGAAACTGGGGATTGTGTGTACTTATCTAGTTGGCAAGCAAGCAATGTCTTCATCCAAATATGTATACATCCCTACTCTTTTTAGTTAGGGAAAAACAGTGATGTACGTTTTCACAGTATTCATAAAACGGTTGTCCCAAATGAACTACTTCTGGCAAATGGACAATTTACTATCCCGTGAGGCCGTCGGAGAGGAGTTGTGAATGGCAGTGAAGGGATAACAACTGAGGGTCACAAATGCCCGACTTTTAATGGTCTACCCTACTTTGATAAATAATCCTCCATGTAAATCAAAATGGCTTGAACCTTACCATATATCATTGCACAGCATCTGGACATTACCTTATAAATATGTTATTTCTAAAATAAATAGATAAAATACAGAATTATTCATCAATATTATCCTGTAAATGCACTGCAGCACTGTATGTGTGTGTGTGTGTGTGTGTGTGTGTGTGTGTGTATGTATATATATATATATATGTATATGTGTGTATATATATATATTTATTTATATATATATATATATATATATATATATATGTGTACGTGATATCAGTCAATGATATTGAACTTTGTTAAAACAAATTATTATATTTATTTTATATTATTATTATTATTATTATTACCCAGTCTTTCTCATTTTTGGATTGACTTTTGGATTGGACACGGCATGAGGAAAAAAAGCTTTAAATGTAGAAGCTTAAAACCTTAATATTTTACTGAAAAAACTAAATCACCTTGTTAATACTTTAATTATTTTAGCAAAATTTTACATTCCCAAGTCAAGAATAACTAACGTTAACTAACTAATAAAAAAAAAGAAATAAAAAAATAATAATATCATGTCTCAGCCTACTGTTACATTTTTGTTTGTTAGCTTTTTATGGCTGTTGTTTATTCTGTATTATTGTTGTTGTTGTTTTGTTCTTTCTGTCACATGATTCTCTGAACTGTTAAGTATTGTACTTTTTTGTTCTGTATTTGACTATTATTACAGAACTAAAAACAAAACAAATGACGTTGACAACTAGACGGATGTAGTATGGATTAAATTAATTCTACACACCTTAATACTATATTAATATTACTATATTATTATAACTTCTTTGACTGTCGAGAAGTAGGTCGGTGTTTTGTTTGTTTTTCTTCAAAAGTGCCTATAGTAGGCTATGCTATTTAAAACGTAGTCTCAGATTTATTTTGAGCACTACATGTGTGTTGTAATTGTCAGAAAAACATTATAACCGCGAGTGTGTTGATTTGAAGTGTACAGGTGTTTGATACGGACTCGTCCAGTGTTCGGCGCTGTCCGCGGTGGATGGCGGTCATGTTGTGCTCAATGTTCAGATGCGGCTTGCGCTGAATCAGCGTCTCCATGGTCTCAAAACTGACCGAGCCGTTGAGATGCGCGTGCAGCTCCTGAGAGAAACATAAACACTGTATTTAACTTCATTATCTATTTTCATTCATGTATATAAATAAATAATTGGGATGAGCTCATTAAAAACTCATCTCTGTTTAATTAACGGATCTATTTTTTGTGTTTCCTACCACTTTGGGCAGCTGACGATAAAAGAGATCCGCTTCGGTGTCCATCGACGTTTCCGTCATGTGTGTGAATGTGAATTTCAAACATGGAGACGGAATGTTTTTCCTGATGCACCACAGTTCAGTTGCGTTACAGAAATGAGTCTAAGAAAACATCGACTTTTGACAGTGGTTCCCTTATTGATTCAAATTAAACTGGCGGCAATTTATGAGACGAATTGAATTGAATTGACGTTTTTAGTATCTACACACTTCACGTAAATACATCAATATACTGAGTACATAAAAAGGTTCAAATACATAAATACTGTAGTTTAATAGTATAATTTTAGCAATTACGTATGTTTTATTAATATGACTGGACTACTGTAACATTTTCTGACTAATTTAAAGTAGATGTAGGATAGTCAATCACATATAAACAACTATAACATTTTAAGCACTAAATAACAACAAGTAGAAAGATGTTAACTGATAATTATTGCCTTAAACCACTTTTATGACAATGTATACGGTGTGGCAAACATTATTTACGATATTAACAAACACATCAAATATATGATTGCTTGGCTTTGGATAGGAGCTCGTCTTTCACAAAGCATTAGGCATGCTGTTTATGGATCTGATTTATTCCCTATATTCTCCCTGAAGTCATCAGAGCTGAGGAAACATCTGATCCTCAATCAGCACTCCAACTCTGGGGTTGGGGTTACATGACATCACACTTTTCAGCTGACTGTCTAATGTCTTGGAGGGTGGACTGGGCCTTCTCCTTTAACTGATCAATATCTACGTTCTGAATGTTGGTCAGCTGACCCAGGACAGACTGCTTGCTCTCCTCCTCTTGGTTGTCTTCAGCGATCATCTTGGCTAGTTCTGTGGGCAACTCCACGTCGTCTGCCGCAGCCTGAATTTGCGTGTCGTCCAGTTCACTCTGTAAATAAAAAGTACAAGTTAATAATGAAATAACAATGGCTCACACAGTGCATTTTATTAAAGGGATGTTTACTTTTGGAAGACGATATTTTTCCCTGAAGTGGCTCCTGACTGTGGCCCGTTCAGCCTTCTTCTGGGCAAAGCTGGTATCCCGCTCCAACCTAGATGAAAAATAGAGGCTAGTTTGAAACGTAAAACCTTTTTTTTAATAAAAAAATATTTTGCTTAAACATGATTCCCTATTGATAACAATATTAAATCATCATAATATTATCAATTATTATGTTCAGTGTGCATTTGAACTTTTTTATGTGTAGGACAATGTAATACGATGCCATTCAAAAATGCAGACAATAGACAAAAAACAGCTGCATGTGCATTTCTGCAGAGGAGTCACTGTCCTCAAGGCTTGAGAGCAAGGTGACATGCACTATTGATTAAACCACAGAAATACAGGAAGCTGGAGATAAACATTGACCTTCTTGGCATCTCCTTGTATTACATTTGAACAAGTGACTGTGCAGCTTGTGTATTAAATTTAAACAGGAGGGAAAGGGTCCTCATAATTATAATTATATATATATATATATATATATATATATATTCAGACATTTATTTTATATATATTATATATAAAATAAAATGTCTGAAAATGTATCTGAAAATAAAAAAAAATAAAAAATTATTGATAAAATATTTATAAAATTATATTAATAAAAATGCATTAAATTACTCTGTGTGTGTGTGTATATATATAATATATATATATATATATATATATATATATATATATATATATATATATATATATATATATATATATATATATATATATATATATATTTTTTTTTTTTTTTTTTTTTTTTTTTTTTTTTTTTTACATCACATTCATTTGCTATTACCAAACTAAATATAAATGGAGGGGGAAATGATGAATATATTATAAAGATAAAATAAAATACATTTTATTGATAATGTTAAAAAATATCAAACATTTAAAATCACATTCTTTGGTCATGATAACCGTAGTAAGTGCAAAGTCTTACTTCTCCTCCGCCAATTGTTCTTGGTATTGTTCAAACTCTTCGTGTGTCATTCCTTTTGCTCCAGCTTCGGTCTTTTCTCCTTCTGGCTTTTCTTCTGCAAGACCCCCGGTAAGATCCTTCAGCTGCCCCCCTATCATGTGTTTAAACATAAAGGCCATTGTTTTTCTGCAGAATACAGATATAAAACGCCTGTTTCTTTGGATAATGTGCCAGTCGCTTGAGAAAGTCTAGTTGACTCGTCACTCGTGTGAGAAGAAAACAAAAACGCCGATATGTCTTCCTTTCTTCCGCTCAATTCAAGTTCTAGCACCAAATATTCATAACCTGTACAACGCGGAGGAATTCATTCTCTCTCTCTCTCTCTCTCTCTCTCTCTCTCTCTCTCTGTGTGTGTGTGTGAGAGAGTGTGGTAACGGGGGGCGACTTCTTCTGCATACATGATTGAAAGTGAAGCTCAAAAACATTGCAGAAGTCACCAATGGCTGACAAAAAGTTACACTATATAATGTATAATCGGTAGTTTATGATGTTGCAGAAATATGTATTTTGATGTAGCCTAGGCTATTTATATTTACACAACATTTTGTGTATAATGTTGCCAAGATTAAGTTTGTCAATTACACAGGGTTCAGTGGGCAGTGAAATGCTGAGATGAGGCTAAGAAATTGATTGAGATTGAGTAGGCCTATAAGAAAAAAATAATGTAGATGGGACATAAGTATACAGAATGGGAATACTATATATATTAAATCTTTTTCTATAAGATGCTTCTGTAAAAAGTTGCTGCCTTAAGTACAATCAATTTGAATGTTTAAGTCATTTAAACTTAAATGACATTAAGCTGACTTTAAAAAAAACGAGTTGAATCTTGTATAACATAAAAAGTTGAAAATTGCTTAACTTATTTTGATGAGTTAAAGCAATGTAAAATCATATATTGTCATAACTTATTGATCATATAATTTTTTACAATTTATATCAGGTGTATTTTGAGGAAATGCCTTTTATAAATAAAGACACTGTAAACCCGAATAAGTTGGCAAAACTCAAATTTAAGGCAATCAGTTGCCTCAAATTTTTTAAGTTAAGAAATTCAAAGTTTAAGTAAGTAGAACTAGCAGATTTTTATTTTTACTTATACATTTTAATTGTACATAACTTGAAATGTTTGAGTACACTAATACATTTAACTTAAAACTTTCATGTAATCTCAATGTGAACACTTTTATTAGTGTAAACTTAGCTAGTTTGCTAACATGCTAATTTGTTAACATGTTAACAATAGTATGTTATACAGTAGCACTTGCTGTATGAGTGCAGCAATATAAAGGTTTTATTTGCTCTCAAATCAAGCTGCATGCACCACTTATCCTAAAACCAACATTAACAGAAATTCTTCGAAATTAGCATAACAAAACATTAATCAATACTAAATCTCCCACTTAACATTAATCTTGCACAATTATATGTATTTAATTATGTATTTAATATAAGAAGTTAGAGGTAAATATGACATTAAGGTTATAATATTAATATAAACAACATATATATATATATATTGGTCAAAATATACTGTATATATATAGGCCATTAAGTTTCTAGCATGTTAGCTATATGTTTAGCAACAGTTCTTCTAACCCTAATTGATGGAGTGTGTAGCTTTTCATTTCTTAAACAACCATGTTGGAAGACACATCATGGCCATATTCCAGGATGACAGTCAAGATTCATCAGGCTCAAATTGTGAAAGAATGGTTGGGAGGAAGCATGAAGAATCATTTTCACATGAATCGGCACCTCTGAGTCCAGAGCTTAAACTCATTGAAAGTCTTTGGGATGTGCTGGAGGAGACTTTACAGAGTGCTGGACTCTTGCATTGTCAATACAAGATCTTGACCAAAAATGTACACACCTCTTGATGGAAATAAATGTTGTGATGTTATTTCCATCAAGAGGTGCATCCATGTTTGGTCAAGATCTTGCAGTGTATATTTTAGATATAAAAGTATAACATAAATCATATTTTTTCATTATCTACATCTTGAATTGTTGAAATACATTGACAAATCACTTTTCTGAAATGACATGAATAATGCATGTTTAAGCGTCTTCTTTGGAGGATGACCTTTCCTATAAAGACAGCGGTGAGTCAACGCTTTATACCATTTGGGGGAATTTTAACAATTACATTTGCTTTGAACATCCATCTTGCTGAATCCAACTGCTTTCAGATGTAAATCTCTGATAACATGAGTTTATTCAGAGACGGCACACTGAATCCATTATCATACATGTTTTAAACATGACCAGCTGCAATCTGATTTGTCCTCATTTGTCCAGTGAAGAACAAGAGACTATATTGGATTACATTCATTGTCCATACAAGCATAGACTCTTTGCCAAACCTCGTTGTCTATAAGGGTCAATGATTCTCCAGATAAATGCCAGGGCATTGGGCAGGTTTTTCGCTCTTGCCTGAAGCAGTGCCCTAGCGAGTCACTTCTCCGTTCAGCACAACCCTGAATCACTGTACTCAAGAACCCTTCATGAGGCACATTTCTGGCCCAAACGCAAACAGCAGAGGGATATGGCAAGCCGTTTTAGCTTAAATTGTACCAAGCGTTACTCGTCGTAATTGCATTTTTACTAGTAAGAATTCAATTAGAGAGATCTACAATTCAATTCTTACTAGTAGCAATTACAATTGGAGAGCTCTCTAATTCAATTATTACTAGTAAGAATAACAATTACAGAGCTCTCTAATTCAATTATTACTAGTAAGAATTACAATTACAGAGCTCTCTAATTCAGTTCTTACTAGTAACAATTCCAATTAGAGAGCTCTACAAATGAATTTTTGCTAGTCAGATGTCTTCATTGACTTCCATTCATTTTTAATTACGGAGCTGTACAATTGAATTGTTACTAGTAAGAATTACAATTAGAGAGCTCTACAATTAAATTGTTACTAGTAAGAATGCAATTGCAGAGCTCTTTAATTCAATTCTTACTAGTAACAATTTAAATAGAGAGCTCTCTAATCCTATTATTACTAGTAACAATTCCAATTGGAGAGCTCTCTAATTCAGTTGTTACTAGTAAGAATGCAAATGCAGAGCTCTTTAATTCAATTACAGAGCTCTGCAATTATACATATCTTTAATTCGTATTTTTACTAGTAAAAAATCAATTAGAGAGCTCTGTAATTGCATTCTTACTAGTAAGAATTTAATTAGAGAGCTCTCTAATTGCAATTGTTACTAGTAACAATTCAGTTGTAGAGCTCTCTAATTGCAATTGTTACTAGTAACAATTCAGTTGTAGAGCTCTCTAATTGTAATTCTTACTAGTAACAATTCAGTTGTAGAGCTCTCTAATTGTAATTATTACTAGTAACAATTCAATTGTAGAGCTCTGTAATTAAAAATGAATGGAAGTCAATGGAGATATATGACTAGTAAAAATCCATTTGTAGAGCTCTCTAATTGGAATTGTTACTAGTAAGAATTGAATTAGAGAGCTCTGTAATTGTTATTTTTACTAGTAAGAACTGAATTAGAGAGCTCTGTAATTGTAATTCTTACTAGTAATAATTGAATTAGAGAGCTCTCTAATTGTAATTGCTACTAGTAAGAATTGAATTGTAGAGCTCTCTAATTGAATTCTTACTAGTAAAAATGCAATTACGACGAGTAACGCTGGGTACAATTTAAGCTAAAACGGCTTGCCATAGTGGGATGCGTTTTGCATGAGAGAAGACTTGTCATGAATGTATGCATCGTGAGGACTCCACCTCTGGTGTTGATTGGGATGTACACTGGCATACGAGCTCCCTTAGGCTGGGCGTGGGTGAAGGCCGGATGAGGGCCTGAGCCCAAATGTCATGAGAGAGATGTAAATGGGGGCTGACGAGCACTGCGGAGCATATCTAAACCCACAGCTGGAGGAACTCTGGTATTTTAAAGAATCAAACATAGCGTGTCACTTAATGTTGCTCTCTTCAGGCGAACGCATGAACTCTGCATCTCACGGAGATAAAGACTGAAGGAGCATATAACCCACTATTGACTGCTTAGTCGGTTTAGGCAGGGATAGTTTCAACATTTCTGTTCTTCCCTCATAACATGAGATCAGAATCACTTCCTTTAAACGATACGGTTGAATTAAACTCTTCTTACTGTCCCTTGGCAATGTCTTCCAAATAGGCCACAAAACAAAGCAAATCGTGACACATGCATGGTGACATCCACAGTCAAGCGTTCTGGCGTGAAGCACACACGCCCGAGGGGGAAGCTGAAGTCCCGTCTCCCTAACTTACCTCATTCTCTCTTGTTAAGCAGGGAAGCTCGCGTGCTTGAAGTTTCGTAAGCATTTGCGTATCTCACTTTTAAGGGGAAGTACTACAAGTGGTTTCATTCCCCTTTCTTTTGAAATGAAAATGAAAAAATTAAATCAATATAAATAAACATAATATTCAATTATTATGCATCAACTTATATGCAATGAGTTGTGCACTGTCTATGAAAAATTTTTATATTTACATATGCATACACACACACACGCACATTTGCATGCCACTAAAAAGTAAAATTAAATGAATAAAAACTATATATATACATTTAACTATATATATACATACTATATATATACATATTTATATATATATATATAAAATATATATATATATATTTATATATATATAAAATATATATATATATATATATATATTTATATATATATATAAAAAATCAACATATACGTATATATTTCAAATATTGCATTTATACTAAATGCACACAAATGTCATATCTATATATTTTAACAAAAGACAACTTAAAATATTTAAGAAAACACTTTTAATATGCATTCGTAAATGCAAAAATACTTTTTTTTCTTAAACTACCGATTATAAATAAATTACAAACAGCATTTAGTGCATGAATAAAATGTAATATTTAGGAAATTTGCCTATGACATTACCATCGCTTCGATTTTTTCAGAGGTGATGTAACTATCATAAAAAAAAAATGTTTAAAAATTCTGTTGGCTTTCATTTTGGATGTTTTTTTTTTCCTAAATGAAGAGATTTGAACAATTGAGAATTACAGATTCAGATAATCTAACCAATCAGCACGAGACGAGGCCTATGTGAATTCTCTCTCACCTCTGTCCCACGACAGCATCCCTCCACCACCCCGACTCCTCGCTCTTGACGGGTTCCTATCCCAACAAGGGATATCGGGGGAAGGTACTCTGGATTATACGTGTGAACTCGTGAATAGAGGTTTCAAAATAGAATTTCTTCCAAAATCACAATTTACGCAGCCCCTAATTGTAGCCAATTGTATTCAAATATGTATCTATAAAAGAGAGAATGCAAACATTTCCCTGTGTTATGTTTTCGTTCAAATGATTGTTGTCGCCCAGAGGTGGATTCACCTTCACTGAAAACCACAAACACAGCATTTCAGTGGTTTAGGTTTAATTCTGCGCTCATGAATCTCCTCTTCTTGATATCATGTTGCTGATGAGAAACATGCGCTGAGCAGAAATACAGCGTCCTATAGATGGACCAGAGAACTTCACATTCTGGTGGAGGTGCATGATGTGATTTTAAAGACGTGACATACGTTGAGCGCGTCGGTATTATGATACTATTTACATACATGTCAAAACCTTATGGTGAAAATCCGTCATGCGTCACGACGAGTCTGTATGGGTCGCTGCTAAACGCGCAGAAGTTTGTATAAATGACGTGTTTCCTCTGGGTGCGTTTAGAGTTTCTTTGACTGACCTTTAAAATGTTACATTTAAGGGCACATAAACACACATTCAAAGCTTTTTGGCAGCCTTTTTATTTTTTTGTCATTTATCTTTTGTTTTTATCAAACTGTTCAGGTGGAATGATTTTATCTGAAATATGGCAGCAAAAAAGAAGAAGAGAAAAGCACTGCAAAATCAAGTCCTTTGCAATAATCAGCATATAATATATAACAAATATTTGTGGCTTTTTTTTTGTATAATTTCTCTCTTATATTTTTTGATATATATCTTTTTTTATTTTGAACTAAGGGATAGTTCACCCAAAAATGTACTCATGTTGTTCCAAACCTGTCGGGTTTCTTTCTTCTGTTGAACACAGTAGAAGATATTTTGAAGAATGTTGGGAACCAAACAGTTTCTGATTCCCATTGACTTTTTCACACTATGCAAGTCAATGGGGACCAGAAACATTCTTCAAAATACCTTCTTTTGTGTTCAACAGAACAAAAAAACTCATACAGGTTTGTAAATGATGACAGAATGTTCATTTTTGGGTGAACTATCCCTTTAAAGCATTTCAGCTTCCACCCAAGCCACATCTCTTTTGAAAGGCCTACAATGTTTATATTCATCCTTTCTGGTTAAGAGGCTCAGACTGACATGTTTGGAAAGATGAGAAAGACAACAGGAAATCAAAGCGCTTTTACACACCATATTTAAAATAAAATAAAATAAAAAACAAGCTCTGCGGCGAGACAGACTTCTGCCGTAAAGGCACTGTGAAATGGAAGAAAGATTCTCGTGTATTTCATTGGCTACTGGAACTGAAAACAGTTTGGGATGAACATACGGTTTCCCTAAGTGCCAATTATTGTTCTCGGGTACAAGATATAGCAAAAAATCTGCCGTATGGGTGCCGTATGTCATTTCTCATGCTAATTTTATTTTGTTTTATGGAGAGATTTAGTAATAAAACTTATTTTTCTCCTTTTTTTGGCAGAAATGACTACATGCTAATCAAAAGTCCGTAATGAGGGAGTGTATGAGGATGAATCAGAGGAGGCTGAAGATCTTATGATTCAAAAAGAGGTGAGTTGGTGTAGAGAAGGCCAGCCTCCCCAAAATTAAGAAAATCAAGCCATGAAAACAATGCAAAGAAAAAACAAGTATGCGGCGCTTGCAAAAGAAATTTCTGCTGAAGTTTTTCAAGTCCACTGCTTTAAGAGTAGATTTTGGTCAGATTGTATGAGAATGGTCCCATGGAGGTCTTCCTCCTGTGTTTTTTCCTTTAGTTTTTGTCTTTTATCGGTACAGCTCATTGGTTATGATATCTTGAAGTTTCTCTCTCAGTTCTCTGAAGCTGGGCCGCACCACCGCGTCCAGAGTCCAGCACTGCTTCATGATGTCATACACCACTACCGGGCAGACGTCGGGGGCGTCCATCTTATAGCCCTTCTCCACACGCGGGACAACTTCCTTCAGAGGCTGTGAGAAGACAGGACGAAGGACACCATGTGACTTAGATTGTGCTTAAGTAGACAACAGTGTCCTCTACTGGTGGAATTTACCTGGACACTAAAATACTGAGAATCAGAAATAAATATTTCAAATATTAAATTAAAATATAAACAGTATTACTAAATGATGATGGCATTATAATATCTAAAATATAAAAAATATGTACATTTAGATAATTTTTATTAAAACCACATTTTTTAGATTATGTTAACTGAATTTAATTAATAATAGTAATAATAATACATATCATATAAATTAAATAATATATAATTAAATAATATTGTGATAATATTATGACAATTGTATTTGTATTGGTCATGTTTCCGTTCATTATAGTTTATATTGATACAATACTAATAGTATTCTTATATTAATAGTATTTAAAAAATATATAAAAATATTGGTCATGTTTCTGCTTTGAGGTGACCAATTATAGCTTTAGATTAAACAAGTATTGATTTTTATATTCCCAATTTATTTTATTTCATTAAATTATATTATTATTATACATTGATATAGTATAAATAGTATTCTAATCATAGTATAATAATAGTATTTAAAAAACTACAATTGTATTTTCATTGGTCATGTTTCTGCTATGAAGTGACTTATATATTAATTATAAACCCTATTTATTTTAACTTAAATTAGATAATTAAAACTATAGTAATAATAATAAATAATACAATAATATATAAAAAGTACTGGCCATATTTCTACTTTGAGGCGACATAATTAAGGAAAAAAAATATTGATAATATCCTATTAATTTTAATAGTTTTAATTTAAATTAGATTAATAATAATAATAATAATAATAATAATAATAATAATACATTGATTTATCAAAAAAAAAAACTACAAATATATTTTTTATTTGTCGTGTTTCTGGTTTGAAGTGACTTACAATTCTTGGATATGGTACCCGGCCAAAGGAATAGATCTCCCACAGTAAGATGCCATAGCTCCATACATCTGACTTAGTGGAAAACTTCTGTTTCAGACAGAAAGGTAGAAAATAAAAAGATTAGAGGACGTGACCTATAGCATGTCTCCATTTAAACATATTAAACCAAAAGCAGACAACACACCTTCTCTCGTAAGGCCTCAGGTGAAGTCCACTTAACCGGGAGTTTGGCTGTATCTTGAGTAGAGGACGCTTCCTTGGTGAGGCCGAAGTCGCTGACTTTTGCTATGTTGTCTTCCGACACTAGAACATTACGAGCCGCCAGATCCCTGTGCACGAAGTTATTGGCCTCGAGATATTCCATCGCCTTGCAGACATCCCTAAAATATTAATCAGCAAGAGAACTTCAAGAAAACATTCTGAAAATGTAAAAACTGAAGATATACTTAATTTTAGAATTAATTATGAGGCAAAGTTGGATGAGTACAGAAGTGATAAAAATAAACTTGCATTGAGAAATTGATCAAACGATCTCCACCAATAACAGTACGTCCTCTGGAGCGCAGATAGTCCACAAGACTACCCTGAAGAAAGACATGAGAAATAACGTTCTTTTATATGCCTAAACGACAAGATTAACTGTATAAGTCCAGTTGTTCTCAGCGATGACAGGTTGGAGACACTGACCTTGGCCATATACTCAGTGACAATGAAGAGGCTGCCCTTCTCTTCCACAATCACTCCCAGCAGCTGTACCAAGTTATTATGCCGTAACTGCCTGTAACAGTCAACATCAATATTGATATTAATTTTTTATTCCTTGTTCACTGGAATATTTGATTCTGATTGGTCAATCGGGGGGACATACGTCATGACTGAAGCCTCTGCAACAAAGGCCTGCGCTGTTGCGTCATTTTTGATACATTTCACAGCTACTTTCTTGCCTCTGTAGTCTCCAACCATCACATCTAAAAATCAAAGAGCACATTTTTGTAAGGCTGGATGAATTAATGACTGCCTGTACAGTTCATGGTACTAATATATATATATGTTTATTTTTATAAGCAGTGTTGTGGGTAACGCGTTACAAGTACGTGACTTACGTAATCAGATTACTTTTTTCAGGTAACTAGTAAAGTAACTCATTACTTTTTAAATTTACAACAAAATATCGGAGTTACTTTTACAAGTAACGCAGATTACTTTGTTTTCCCATTTATGGACTGACAGCTCTCCTGTCCCCATGTCAGAGAAATCTGAAGGTGCAGATGCGTTGTGTGCGCTGTGTGAACATGATGGTTATTGTGGTTCTAGACTAAATGTGAGTACTCATCACACTTGAACAAAAGCAGATTTTAGTATTCCTCAAAATGAAAAAAAGAAAAGAAAAAAAAACAGTAGTGAAATGCAAACTCAGAATATTACGCAAACCTGCAATAAATGTGTTCAATAATGCAAATGTACTTTATGCATTTAATCTCACTTTATTAACCAAATTAAATTAGATCCACTGAACTAGATGTGGTTTCTAATCACAAAAAAGCATGCTATTAGCACATTCGTACCTCCAAACTCTCCCTTTCCAATAGTCTGATTAAGCTTCAGTTCTTTTCTATTCAGAGCCCAGCCACCTGTGGGGAAGGAAGATTCATGAACTTAAAAACACCTTTCGTAAAACAAACTTTGAAGCCATGCAGCAATTTAAACCTGTATAAATGAAGCAAATGCAGGTGTAAATATGAATACAGTCGAGAAGTCTCTTACTCCTAGAGAACTCATCCTGGGCCGCCACAGTCCCCTCCATGAGCTTAGGTTTGATAAGTCTGGTACAGAGTCCATCAGCATCTTTAGTGTAGTGCTGTTACACACACACACACACACACACACACACACACACACACACACACACACACACACACACACACACACACACACACACACACAAACACACAAATTATGCTCATTTACAAAAAGGTAACATGCAGTATAATGATAAAATATGCATATCAGCTGATAATACTATATTACTTTTAAACAAATGAACACTTTACTGAATTATGCAAAACAATATGCAAATAAACGCACATTATATACAACTGAAAAAGTAAAATGAGCCTCGAATGTGCTGTTTAAATAGACAATGACTCATGAAATACGTAACGTTTTACAAATATTCTTTCTTCCAATAAATAAGCACATGCAACGCAGTAAATGTTGATGGCCAGCAGAGTGCGCTGGTGTACATGTATGCGCTATTGAGTTTCATGGACTCATGCGTTTCCCTTTCCTCTCCTCAGAGAAACAAGTCGACACAGGCGAGAACATTCTTATCATTTCAGTGCTGAAATGCGTGTTTGTGATTCCATATGTCTGGACGCTATAATCGTGTGGCCAGACGACGAGATAATATTGTTACATGACTGAAACGGCATCGATTGAGCGGTTGAAATGATCTGGAACCTGCGCTCGTTTCCTCTTTGTCACTTCCTCGTTATCAACTGTTCCAGGAACTGGAGCGAGCGAGAGTGCGCGCGCCGTTCTTATACACGCACCCGCTCAAAATAACAACACATTTGCATGACTAGACTGTAACAAACACTTCAGTGATTCTGTGATACAAAAATACTATTTTAGTAAATCCTTAAGAAATCATTATAATACGCTGATTTACTGCTCAAGAAACATTTCCTTTCATTATCAATGTTGAAACCAGTTATGCTACTTAATATTTATGTGGAAACCATGAAAGATTTCTTTTTTAGATGAATAGAAAGTTCATAGGAACCGTATTTGTGTGAAATGGATATCTTTTGCAACATTATAAATCTCTTTACTGTCACTTTTGATCAATTTAATGCATCCTTTCTGAGTAGAAGTATCAATTTAATAAAGTTCACTGGTCAGACACAGAGCTGTAATGTGATGAACCCAAATGAGCGACAACAAACACTAATGAATACACAACAGTGGACACAGTATTAGTTTGAGGCTTTTATTGCATATATCTCCACTGGTTTTCTGAGGAATGTTATCGAGTGGATTGTGGGAGGAATATCTTCTCTGGTAGTCTAATCACTATGGACATAAAGCCTTATTGTAGACTGTTTAAGCACAACTGTTCAGCTGAGGCTATAAGGGTGGGAGAAAGAGAGAGTGACTGTAGCCAAAATTACACTAAAGAATGCGTGGAATTCTGTAATAGAAAGGGTGAGGAAAGACTTGAGGAACCCATAGAGCCTCTGCTCTGACCACTAAAGCCACCCAGACCCCAATCTAGAATAACCAGAGCAGAACCATTATCAACACTTAACTGAGAACGGATGACTGGTTAATCGCACAGACCGACCCTAATAAAGCCAATGACCAGTGGAATAAAAAAAGATATGTAAAATTATACAAATTACATGTAAATCAGCCCTTTTTAAGGCTTTCTTTTCATTAGTGGTGCTTGCTAACTAAGGCTTTGTACTACAGATTTGAATGTTACCTCAAATGATGGAGTTTGTTTGAGAAGACGTGTGCAATTGCTTTTTAAAGCAAACAGATAATGGCCACAAAATTCCTACAACTTTTTTCTTTTGACTAGTGCCATTAAGCAACCACCTCAAACAACCTATGATATGCAAATAAACACTAAAACCACTCAGATCATCTTAGCAACACTCTGGCAACCACCATTAACAAGCTTGTATTTGTAACAAGCTGGCATCCAAATATGATGATCCCTAGTAGATCAAGAAATGACTATGGTATGATTAATGTATCAAAGTAACATTGTGTTACATCTGATGATACCATCACTGAAATATAGCACTGCTTTGTTAAACTTAAGACATACAACTAAAATAAACCCCTTTCATTAAAACAACCATTTCACAGCTCTTGTTTACCAGTGCCACTTCCTTCAACACAGCCTGGACTGAACCTTTGACCTCAAAGCACAAGGTGTGCGTGTAAAAAAATTGTTTCCTGGAGTCTATCGTAAATGCTTGCTTCATCTCTGTGCCCAGTGCGTCTGATGTGGACTGACTTCCTGTTAGGGCTATTTTTGGCTTTGTGTGTGTGTGGCGATCAATTTGAAAATGTTGACAGAGGCGGTAAAAGGACTCACAGGAAGAAGCTTGATAGTTTCACAACCCGCTGGGCTGACACTGGAATGTGTTTTGCGCTTTTATTTATATATATATATATATATATATATATATATATATATATATATATATATATATATATATATATATATATATATATATATATATATATATATATATGGAGCATATTTTACCAATCATCCATAAGACCCTAAATTAGTTATGCCAGTTATCTGTGAATATACAACCAGAGTCTCTTTAAGGCAAGTCATTTCACTCGGCGGCCATCTTTGAAATGCCTCTCTGGCAGCTGTTTCAGTCATGCAAGTACAACTCCTATATCTTTGAATGAGGAAACATCAAATTCTCCAAAGCTGTTCACCAACCTTACGATTACATTTCACATTTGAAATCACTAATGAAATCTGACAACAACTGTCTCATAAATTCTGTTTCTAAATGCTCAAATCATGAAAAAAAAAAAAAAAATCCCAGCATTTTTCAGGCAGGATCAGCCAGTGGGCATGTGAAGTCCTAAGCGTACGTCTCAGAACAGAGTGTGTTTTTATTGCAACCGGAGCTACAGTGACACAATGACTTTGCCAATTAGCCATTGATTATTTTATTTAGACTTATTCCACCATATTCCCATTGCACTTTCTCCTGTCCAAAATATTATGAGTGCACTACTAGGTTTGTACAGTATATCTAAAGTTTTTGATACAACTCTTTTTAGGCTAAACTGAAGCTTAAACCAAGCCAGCAACCCTCACCTCCATGAGCTGCATGAGGTTTTCAAAGTATTCCTCCTCATCGATGGACAGTTTGCCGTTGTGGTAGATGATGCGGTAATGCTCCACCTTGCCGTCGCAGCTGACACACAGGGTGTAGTCGCCAGGGTAGTTGGTGCTCTCACGCACCAGGAAGAGGCCTGTCTCCGGGGGGTAGAGAAGTCCCTCGGCCTGCTCGCGCGTGATCTTTCCATGGAACCATCTAAGTGACCACAGATAAAGGACATGTGTTTATGTGTATCATTGAGAAGTGATATCAATGCATATTTTTTGTTGTCTAACAAAGAATAATTGGTTTTCTTTTTAGTCAGTTTATAAAGTTTATAAAGTCTAAAGTGTGGAAAAATGAAACCTCTAAGCACAAAGTATACACAATTGCATATTTGCAAATTTATGACTCTTTTCAGTCTGATCTTTTAATGGATCATTCAAAAAGGTCCATGAGCCCAAAAGTTATTGTTTTGACTCAGTCTTGCACTTTGAATTTGGAACAGATAATCTGTTAAAAAAGAGCTTTGTTGTATTAAATAGTATTTTACTGTAAAAGAAAAAAAAAAAGTATTTTTTAAAGGGATGGTATAATGCCCCTTTTTACAATTTGTCAAATAAGTCTCTGTTGTCCCCAGAGTGAGTATTTGAAGTTTTAGCTCAAAATACCCCACAGATAATTTTGTAAAACAGCACAGAGGGTGGAGCTTCAACAGTTCGCGCGCGGGGGTGTGTGTGTTAGCAGCTCCGATCAAGACTCAAGTGACAACATGTAGAATGCAACAGGACATTTCTGAATGGTTAGTTGATGAATTTATGTTGCTGATGTGGAGTTAACTATCTTCAATTAGCATATTCTGTATGATAATCTATAAAATCGCTCATGTGGGAACTGTTGTAAGATGCCTACAGTGAATTTTAGGGTTAGTGATGTCAATTGAATTGAACAATTGAATTGAACAATTGAAGGAGAAGAAAAACTTTACAAAAATAGCACTGTTTTGTTTAGTATAAACAGTACGAACTGAATAATATGAGAAATAATACAAATTATATTTTTAATTTGAAATTATGACCAGTTGGTTGTGATCTTCCTCATTTGAAAGTCGCTTTAAATAAAAGCATTTGCTAAATGAATGAATGAAGTTCAATTCACAAAATAATGACTCTTAGGAGTTGGTTCTTTTAACGAATTGGTCAAGAATAACTCATAAACATGCGAGTTAACACTTAACCAAAATCGTGTTGATATAATGGTATTTTACTTTAAAAACACTAAAATGTGTCACAAAAAATAGTATTGTTTTGCATGTAGGACCAACTATGGAGAGAATTCAGTAAGAAACACTGATTCAGATACATAATATTGTGCAGAGGACTGAGAAACGAAAGCTAAATTACAGGCTTCCAAAAGCAGCGCTGGCCTTGCCTGGCCCTTCTGTGGCTTCCCTGGCATGACAAACATCCAATCTGTATCTCCTAATTACCCACACATATACATACACACCATCGAAAATAAACCAAAGCTGTGCACTTACCAAAGACTAGACAACCAAAAAATAAAATAAAAAAAATGCTACCATCCAAATCTAAACCTTCCATTGCACATGGTTAAAAGCAGACATCCAGATCCCATACATCAGGTTAAGATTCAATTGATGCTGCAAGCTAGTTTGTCTTGCTAAGCTAAATAAAATTGAGACATCTACGTCATTATAGCCATTGTTCTCTCTCAAAGCAGTCAGTAATTGAAGAATATCACATGCTCTCTTACAACCGAACTCTTATCATGATGCATGTCTCTGGCTTTTGCATATCAGACGCCAAGAGATGGACTTTTTCCAATGGCCTGAGTGGTGCCATTTATATAACTTTCTGATTTCTCCTTCCATATTAAACAGCTGGCCGATTCAAATGAGTCTTTGGATTATTGTGGTGGACCGGAAAGCAGGAAGACATTTGTGTATAATTACAGATATAGTAGGTGTGATGATATCAGAGATACATGCTAAATATAGCGTGCTAGTGTTTGTATGCACGAAACTGACACAAACACTCTTTCTCATTGTATATCAATGAGAATCAATGCTGACAAAACAATCTCATGAAATAAAAAAACACGAGAATGAACTGTACTTACGGCATAAGGCTCAGTTTACCGCCAGACTTCACTCCTTCTCTCTTCTGAACATAGTTTGCTGGTATGGTACCCTCTCGTCCTGCCGAGTTTTTTGCTTTGTACCAGTTTGGATCCTGGAATGAAGCAACAACAAACATTTTAAATGTATTAATTAAATCATTTATATTTCGCCTTAATGTCGTTCCAAACTCATATAGCGCCACTTCTTACGTGGAACACAAAAAGAGATATTTAGCAGAATGTTCGTGCTGGACTTTTCAACCCAATGAAAATTAATTTAGGAAAAATACTGACTTAAATTTCAGTTTGTTCCTCACACACAGCTATCATATGTCACTTATGATATTTTTATGCCATTTTGAGACCTTGGAAGCCACTGGTTCATGTTCACTGTCAATGTTTGGCAAAAATAGCATGAATATTCTGCTGAACTTCTTTTTTGTTGAGTATTTTATGTTGAGAATTCTTTTAAAACACACATAGTTGGCAAAAATGTTAACAGAAAAAACTCTTTTTGACAATAATAATAAGAAATGTTTCTTGAACAGCAAATAATATTTTTGTAAGCTGCCATCAACAGTTAAAATGAAAATTCTGTCATCATTTACTCACACTCATGTCATTCAAAACGGTATAATTTCTTTAAGTAGAACATAAAAAGATATTTTGAATAATTTTTCAACTTTCAAAAGTTAATGGGGTCAAAAGCAAAAAAAAAACACTGGACGTCACTGACTTTAATTGCTTGAAAACAACAACAAAAACATAGGAATGCACCGACATGACAATTTTGGCCGATGCCGATAACCGATAATGCTTTATATTTGAAAGCCGATAAACTATAGATTGGCCAATAAATCTAAATCCATATTTTGATATATTTTTTTAAGAGCCTAATTACAACAACAAAATGCTCACCATTAAAAGCCATGTCTCAAACACTTCAACATGAATCAAACACAATACAGTAGCCTATAGTGAACCAGTGTAAGATTCCATAATTCATAGTTATTAATGTAGTGCATCGCTGTTTGAGCTGCATGCGCTGAAGCTAAAGATGATCACTGGTAAACTGGATCACTATGCTAGTGGGTTAATAAACTCACTTATGTGAGATTAAATATTACAATAATAATATTACAACCAACGCTGGGTAGATTACTTACAAATTGTAGTCAGTTACTGATTCCATATTACATGATAAAAATTTAAGTTAGTAATGTAATCTAGATTACTAATTTTAGGTACTGTATTCTGACTACTTTTTAGATTAATTCGTTTATCACATTGATTTGAATAGGATAATCTTGTACAATATTGGTATAAAGATACAAAGAGAAGGAAAATATATTCTGTTCTTTGTTATCAACAACATGAAGTGCATTAAATATTATATTTTACTCATTACATTACATCCAGCACGTTCCCCATGGGGTTCCTGATGGAACTGCAGGGGTTCGTTAGTTTAATGTAAAGCTAATTAAAAAAAAAATACTTTTACCAGCAAGCTCAGAGAACCGTGAACTTCATTTTATTATTATTATTGACTTCATTTTATTATTGACCTAACTTATTAACTTTAGGGCTTACTTCAAGTAAATATGTTAGGTCAAAGAGGTTCAGCAGACAAAAAAAAAGTTGGGGAACCCTGCCTTGCATGTAAATATGAATTTTTTTTAAAACATTTTAAAGACAAAAGCCTTCCAAAGACAGTAATACAGTACATGGTTAAATGACTCACTGAGTGATAATTCAAATAATAATTAATACGTTCATGAGGAGCTGATTAGATATGCAATGTTGAGAAAACACTTAAAAGTGAAATGATTTCTGTAAATCCAGTGATCAAATGCTGTGGGTCTCAGTTTTTAGTGACAGGCTCATGACTAGTGGCTGGTCTGCATGTACAATTCCACAAACCTGAAAGACCTTCTGAACTTAAGCAAGCAGTAGACTTTTATAGAAAAGGAAACATTTAAAATATAACAAGGAAGATAACATTAAAAATGAACATATATCGGCCGATATGGTGGCCAAACATCGTGCATCCCAACTGAGACATTTTTTTTCAAAACATCTATCTTTTAAAAGATCTGTGTTCTGAAGAAGAAATAAAGTCATACAGTTTTGGAACAACATAACGGTGAGTAAATGATGAACTCTTTAAATACATGTTATTCTAACATTCCTTTTCAAAACTTTACCTTAGTTACTCCAATTATAGTCAGGACATCTCCTTTGCTCATAGGCAAGTCCTGGTCTGCCGTTCCAGGGAAGTTGTACCTGGCCACACACTCGGTGCCCGGAGGCCAGATTGTCTAGTAAAAAAAAAGTACAAGTAAATGAAAAATAACGGGAAAAGTCCAAACTACAACAAAATAAACCCCAGCCCTAATTCACATTATATCCTGATGGCAACACTTTGAGGTTTGTGTTACCTCAAAGGTAGACATATCCGAGGGAAATCGTCCGCTCACAGTCAACCCGTTTCAGCCGGTAACATCAGAGCTGAGCCTGAGGCGTACAGCTGTAGCCAGAACTGGCCAAAAACCTGGTGAGAAAGCACACTGATTCATTATTGGAATTAAAGAAAAACACATTGCCATTTCCAAACAATGAAATAAACACTGAACATACAGAACACTTCAATGCTAAATCCTAAAAAGCTGTTTTTAGTAAGATACTCAAATTAGAAAATTAACTCAAATTTAAACAATGCCTCAAAATTAGACCTACTGAGCATTTCAGCAAACACAGTTTAGCAGCAAATGCAGTTCAAGCACACACACTTTCAAAGGGGAAGTGGCGGCTGTAGATTTTCCGATGCATCAGACAGGAAGAAGATCTGAGCAGCAAGCAGGCTTGCAAAAAGCCTGTCCAAGTGTTACTTTTACGTTTTCTGCTGTTTTCCTGGGTTATTCATTCAGTACATACACTTTTGGAAACCGTTGCTGTTCTTTACATTTATAAAATATTACATTATTATTATTATTGTGGTATAGCCTTTTTCAGATAAAGCTGCTCCCAAAAATAAATCAAGCAATGGTTGATCGATTTACATGTCAGTCAGATTCTTCTAGTCCAAGTGACCCATTCTAGACCACAATGTGGATTAGACCGATCACCGTTTACTCAAAGATCTGTGAGACTAGGTATCTTCACGTTAACTTCAGGTTAAATAAAGCAGTGCTGTTTCACAGATAAAAAACAAATGTAAAAAAAAAAGCTCACACCACAGCTTGAGAATTGAGAACACCAGAAAACAGAAATGAGAAGTAAAAATAAAAAAAAACTTTTCACTTTTGCGATGATGAGCAACATGTATCTCAAAGTTGTTATTACGTTTTTTCCACTATAACAAGTGTTGTAGGGAGAAGAAACTTCAGAACTGAATTCGATGACACATGCGAGTCAGCAATCCTCATTTAAAACTCTCATGGAACAAATTAGCAGGCAGTTAGGGAAATAAACTGCATCTGGAATCAGAAACCAAAAGTACCTGAAGTATTTCTGCTCTACATTAAAAGCAGAGGTGGGACCAAGTCATTGTTTTGCAAGTCACAAGTAAATCTCGAGTCTTTGCATTTAAGTCCCAAGTCAAGTCCCGAGTCAAGACAGGCAAGTCCAAGTCAAGTTGCAAGTCCTCGAGTTTAAGATTCAAGTCTTAAACAAGTCATTAGTGCTTTTTGCACAAATTAGTGTCTCAGTGTTAATTACTATATGAAATGTATAAAATGTATACTAATTTATATCAGGAAGGTTTTTAATGACTTAGCAGCTCAATTTCATATTTATTGCGATAACATTTTCACTAAGGGCACCCATCTATCTCAGTTCAATTTAGGGATTGTTTCCTTATTTTGTCACAGTAAAAACAGGCAGTAAAAAAAAAAAGTGTGATTTTCAAACTTAGTGGACGTTGATTGGTTGGTTGTCTGAATGTGAGGAGTGGCAATGCAGATTTAAAAATAAAAGTAACTGTTCATTGGGAAAATTCATCATGATTTGCTACACATTAAGTTTAAAATATTGAGTCCCTGGTTAAATTATTTTAAAAAAATATATATTTTAAAAGATATTATTATTTTTAAATTATTTTGTTAATGCAACAGTAATTGTAGAACATTCCTATTTCCATGGCGACGTATCAAGCGCCACGTGACACTTTTTGGGGCTACGTGCCTGTCATTTACCAAACGTAAATCCATCCATTTCTCCCAAAAGATATGAAAGTGAGTGGCTGGTGAACAGGGAGAAGACTTTATAGTTACCTGTAGGCTAAAATGTGTTTGTTGAGGGGGGGAAAAAACATGTCTCAAAATTATATTTGAAAGGTTTATTATTTTCGCTTAGACATCAGTGTGGGTTTTTTTTCTCAAATTATAAATTGTTCGCTAGTACTTGTACTTGTGTATTGTGTAAATGCCTGAAAAAAACAAAACAAAAAAATATTATTTGGTTGATAACACTGAACGTGTGATAAGTTACAACTGACACGCACTGCTGAACGCACTCTGTCAAGCGCTCTCTGGCTCAGTGCCAAACGTGTGAAAGCAGCGTCATGCGTCCATGATATAGCGCTATACTACAGTGATTATTACAACTCTGATCTGTGGTTTTAGAAGGTAGGTCAAGTCTTTCCAAGTCACAGGGCTCAAGTCCGAGTCAAGTCGCGAGTCATTGTTGTCAAAGTCTAAGTCGAGTCGCAAGTCATCTTTGATTATGTCAAGTCGAGTCGCAAGTCATCAAATTTGGGACTCGAGTCCAAGTCAAGTCTAAGTCATGCGACTCGAGTCCACAACCCTGATTAAAAGTGAACAACTGAACAGTTGGTTGGAGGCGGAAATCTAACCAGTTATCTACTCTAAAACAGAAAAGCAGACAGAGCTTTAAAAGTTGAGATGTCACAACACGTTTTACCTCAGTAATGTAATGTATTTCAGAGCGAAACAGCATAGCCTATTCAACTAGAAAAAAAAGAGGGCCTTCATTTTATTCATTGGTCCATTGGAATGATTAAGAAAGTCAAATAAGAAAGTAATATACCCCATAAGTGGGTTCAAGATCGTTATGAGTGGGTCGTGCAGTGTGAAGAAACGACAATAACCATAACAAAAAACATTTCTAATGCGAGTGAGAGTGACTTGAATGCTTGAAAACCAAGTCCACTAAACAGTGCGCAAGCGCCGAGCTCACAGCCAAAGGAATATACTTTGAAAGTCTTGCGCACTCAACTTGTTCGCGAGATGGAGCGAAACGTGGAAAATAAAGTATACCCGGACCTTAAGCATAAAGCCCTGTGGTGTAAATTTTCTAACATTATTTTCATGAGTCTCTCACCTCAGAAGAATAAACTTTACAGTACGGTCTGATGTAATAGGCTACTGTGTTCGTAGCGTGCCGTTCGCAAATGAGGCATGCGCTGTATATAAATGAAATTATGAGCATGTAACGTCATAGTTACGTTGTCAATTAGTAAGTCACCAAAAAGTACCAATAAATTATTGTATTTACCATGGTTACTGTAATTTCTGCAATCTTAAACCAAAATACCACTTGATTTTCACTTTGTGCTATTTTTGATGACAGTGGCTCATACCAACTTACTAACTTTTATGTATTTAAAAAAAACAGCCTTAACTTATATTCTTTACTCATCAGTGTTAGTGATATTCTTACAATGTATGTGTGTGTTACGTAAAGTGTGTGTGTTGAGCATTTTTGAGAAATTGCTTGGTTAAAATTTCTAAAAATGGGAAAATGTGGCCAAACCAGTTGAGAACCACTGCTTTAAATACATTTAAGCTAGTGCATGTTTGTATTGATGCTGTTGGTAGTTACCTATGACAGTTTCCTATACTTCTTTGTGTGTAACAGTAAATTCACACTGGTTCAATCTTCCCACCTTATTTTCACAAGAAGTGCAGTGCATGCGGCACATTTGTGAACCAGATATGATTATGACACTGAGCGCCCTGACCTCATTAATATATCAACCAACACCGACTGCCACTCTGTTCAATGCAAAGCAGCTCTGGCATGAAAGCTACAGCAAGCCCCATGCACAACATGAAGTCACTTCCTGTCTGAGCTGCAGAGACTGGAACGGTCTTCCTGTATTGGTGCACAGGCATTGGTGGGTGATGAGCACTTTGGGTTGAAGAGTGCCTGGCTGGAGCAGCAGACGGCAAAAGGGGCGCCAACAGCAGCGCAACCCACAGAAGCCCTAACACTGAGGATATAACACACTTCCCTCTAAAAACACCGTCTTCCCCTGCTGCTCTGACTACCTAATTTTATACTCACTGCTAACAGGAATAACATGAATTATGTAAAGACAGGAAACTGATTGTCATTGTAGTGGCTCACCATTTCAAACGTGTCCAATTTTGTCTTCATGGTTATTTTTTAAAATGCACTATTGCACTGAACTGTGCAATAAAAAAAATAAAAAAAATGCCACAAGTGGTCTGTGATAAATAGCAGGAAGACATTTTGTTTCAATTTTACTAACCGCCGCTCTTTCCACACTTGTCAAGTAAAGCAAAAAGCTATTAATATCACACTCTCACAATGCCACTTGTTTGTTTGGCACTTGAAGCAACCTGTACTTAAGACATTTTATTAGTGTGGTTCGCTAAGGCATGCATCACTATTACTAACATGTACTTGTGTTAGAAATTTGAAAAACCCACTTAACCTCAAGTAACTGGTGCATAACTCAACCTTAAATCATACTTTTGCCTGAAGGATGATCCCAAAACACACTAGAAGTAGCAGCAACCCTATAGAAATATAAATGATATGCTGCTAACCCTGTGAACAGGCTCTGAGAAAGAATGTGTAGTGATGGATATCTCCGACTCAATTAATAATTTGACTACTGCACTGACACAAAGTTCACATTCACCCTAAACATCCTTAATGACAGGAAGAAATGCAGTCATGTGAAAGCACCTAAAGATGATGCAGAAAGACAGATGTGAATGTGCCACAACAGAGAGCAGGATACTGCCAATTCTAAACGATATCCAACCACAAAAATGGCTCATCTAGAAAACAAGAAGCTGACATTCAAAGAGGAATGCATTCACCAATCAAAATCAATGAGGCTTTTCTGTGATCAGCAACAATTTCGGGGTGTGCTTTGGCAAATCCCGTGTTACAAATGATATCATTGTTTAGGGATTGCATCAGCAGGGCTACGCCTTGCACAAGAGAACTTTTCATTCCTCGAGTATCTCAAAACTTGCAGCAGACATTTGGAGGCCGGCAGGCAGCTCGCTGCCACTGAATCCAGTCAACTCTGGTGGCTCAAACATGACAGGGACTGCAGAAGTTTCCAGAGGGCATGATGGACAACCAAAGCCTTTCCTTTTATTCACAGACTTCAACAAAAGCATCTTTGTATGCCAGAAGTGGATACTTCAACCCAGTTCTATCAAGACTTGGTCTAATGGACATCGAATTTTTAAGGGCAACACAAGTAAAGTATCAGGGAACTACACTGTGACCAAAATGGTCGCATATGTGACCTTTTGAAATGCCATTGCGACCCTAATTTTTAATGGGTCGCAAATGTATCACTGATTATTTTTGTACCTACCTTATGTTTTCGGCAATATGCTATGATTTACTATGAGCATTTATTAAAACAGAATTGTGTATTTTAAGAATACGTTTTATAACGTGCTCTGAGCATTCAACACATCAAGTTGGCTTCAGCCCCGCGACTCGTTAAGACACACGCAGCAATCGCATATATATCTCAACATAGCCTACAATCTGCACGTGTTGAAATGAAGCGGACAATTGACTCCTTTTTTAAGAAGGGAAGTTCAAGTGTAACAGAACCATCACTTGATGTCGATTCGACATGTCAAACGGAGCCTGTGAGTGAGAATGATGAGGCTGAGAAGGATTCGTCAGGAAAAGCACACGCGGGAAAAACGATACGGACATATGAATTTCGACACCAGTGGCTCGAAGAATACCAGTGGTTAAGGTACCAAGACGGAGCAATGCACTGTGTGTACTGTAAATTCTGTGGGCCTTCAATTGCAGGACTGTCCAAATTTGTAACTGCGTCAAAACCATTCAAACACGAATCATTGAAGCTTCACAATGACAGTATGATGCACGCGAAGTGTAGAGTACTCATCAAAGGCTTACTATAAATAATTTGTGCGACCAAATCATGTTTTGCGCCAGTAACTGAAAAAGTTAGTAGCGCAAGTGCCACCAGTGGAAAAGGTTAGTTTAGTTCCCTGGGTATCCTTAAGAATCTTACATAACGCATTTGATGAAGGTGTTGAGTGACTTGAACAAGACTCTGACAAACCAACAAACCAAACGATTTTTTTTATGATCGTTCTGTTCATCTCAATGGTTCAGCTCTGAAAATAAGCCCCGCGGAATATTAAAGCCACACTCCTTTGAATGTGATTTATACTGTCATGTTCAAAGTAAAGCACGTGTGAGACCAGTAGTGAGACTCAGTAGGGGAGGGATGACAGTTGCCTCCAGGCCACAAGAGGAACCAGGAAACCAGCTTCAATGAGAGAGAACAGAGACATGATGTGCCCGGAGATAGAGCGGATTCCAGCCTCGCAGCCTTTCATCCCTTAAATCCATCTACTTCACATCCTCTAACAAAACATCTGATCACTTACAACCATGCACAAATACCACTATGGGTCAGCGAATGACCTTAATCTAACGTTTGGATGCACTTCGATTCTCCCTTTCAACCACAAATAGGGCATCTTTCAACATGTTAATTTAATGAGTACAGTCAGTGTGTTTCAGGAGGGCCGCTGAGATACGCGCTCTATTTTTAGATCCGTTATGAAGTGCTAATGTGTCAGTGTGTGTGTTAAAAATGAAAATTTCAGAGGGAAATGCTCAATATCAAGCGTTCATTTGCGTATTTGCCTTCATGCATCTGTAGTTATAGTATGGCTAAAGAGCAGTTACATTAGAGTGCTAGCACAAACAAAAAAATCTGCAGTATGAATCTGTGTGATATTCAACCTCCAATCATAGTGAGATCACCAAAAATAATGAGGAAAAGAATTGAAAAGTACTAGTTTTTTAATTTATTACAGTACCATGGTAATGCTGTATTCTTTCAATGACATGATTACCAGTGTATATTAGGGATGCACCAATTTTTTTTGGCTGATACCAATACCGATTTTAAAAAACTATTGGCCGATTCCAAAATTTGTCACTTGCTCTCTTATTTGAACTTTTGTCATTAAAATAGGTTAGTGTTTTTATGATGTTTTAAATGAGCAAAGTTCAAAAACGCATTCCGAGCATGCACAGGCCAACTAGCTAGTTTATTGCTACATTGGCACATTGATTGGATCCATATAACATTCAACAGGCCAACATAAATACAACAGAACAAAGATGCATATGAAAAACACTTTTCAGGTAGGTTTAGTTTTTAGGTATATCAATAAAGTAATCAAATGTAAAATATAGGCCATCCTTTATTGTATAAATTAAATCTACATTAAAGGGATAGGCTATTTCCCCCCAAAAATAAAATTCTGTCATCTTCACACTCTCAAGTTGTTCCCAAACAGTACGAGTTTCTTTCTTCTGTTGAACACAAAGGAAGTTATTTTGAAGAATGTGAACCCCATTGACTTCCATAGTATGGGAAAAAAAACTATGGATGACAATCAACTGTTTGGTTACTGAGATTCTTCAAAACATCTTCCTTTGTGTTCAGCAGAAGAAAGAAATTCATACAGGTTTACCCAGAGAAAAACGATTATGCAACAGACTCGGAATGCACGATATATCGGCCACCATATCGGTATCGGCCGATATACGATTATTTTTAATGTTATCGTTATTGGCCCAATGAGAAAATTTGGCCGATTTATTAAAGCCGATAAATAATGGATTATTTCCTTCAGCTGAGACACATCAGATATGCACTGTTCGCCATGATGGTTTTGAATTGCTTGAAATATTAATGGAATAACAGTTAAGTGCAACGTGGAGTGCAAGTCTGTCATATAAGCTACATAAAACTATAATGAGAACATTATAATTGTGTGGCTTTTAATGGTGAGACTTTTGTTTTTGTAACCAGGCTCTCAAAAATTATATAAAAATGTAGATTTATCAGCTAATCTATCGGTTATCAGCTTCCAAATATAAAGAATTGTTGGTTATCGGCCAAAATTGTCATATCGGTGCATCCCTACAACAGACATTTCCTTCACACAGTTAATTAATAAACCATCATTTTATTATATCTACCTTTTTCAGACAATAACCAATATGCAGATGGTTTTAAATTGATCAGAAATCGGCCAATAAACATTAGCTGCTGCTGACACATTGGTGCAAATCCAAGGTTACACCACCTTGGTACTTTTTTGTAAAGGCAATTATTGTTATTGTCCTGCTAAACGTATGTGGGAATATGAAGAAAAGCAGGATTATGGAATGTGAATTTCTCAACTTTTACTATCAGTGCACTGGGGCAAGATTCAACAGGTTGAGAGATTCTGAAATCAGGTTTTCTGCTCACCACACCAAATATATTCAGCACATTACCTCACCATACAAATGTTGTGATTTTTTTTTTAGAAGCTGATAAGAGCACACACACACACACACACACACACACACACACACACACACACTCACACACACACACGCACGCACACACACACTATCGTCTCATCTTCTAAATTTAAAAAAGATTGAACTTTAGTTTTATGCCCTCATAATTACATATTCATGTAACATGTTATTTTAGTAATAATCACCACCACTTCCACATCCGATTACACAGTAGTAACAACAACACTGAGATGTTATGGGAGGGTCTTCATACTTCATCACCAAGAAATGCATGTCATTAATATTCATGCGCAAAATTCCTCCGCAATGGAAGACAAAGCGTTCCTATGAAGGCCTCAGGGAAACACATCAGTGTAGGGGCTGATACTGAGAGAATAATCCTTTTCCTTCTGAAATATTAAATACAATTTTGCTTCAGGTTAAAAAAACCTCCAAATTATTTCCCAATATTATTTTGTATTCCTTAAACAAACCTTAAAATTATATGAACTTGGAAAAGTTCATAACTAGTTGAAGTTTTGGTGAATTGGTGGCTAATTTATATGCATTTGTACGATCTTATTTGTATGTTTTCGTATGTTCTGCTTACGCCCCATTTAGATTTAAAGGTGGACCTTCAAGCTTACTTTAAAAAAAAAAATCTTCACCTCGTAAAAAAGTTACGTTTGGAGATCCATCACAAATGCAAATACAGCAAGGCCAAAACCAACCCCAGTAAATGAGGGTCACACTGGGTGTATATCATTAGCCTTCACTTATTTCCTTCTGTTCTGTTACCACAAGGCCTTTTAAGTTCCACACCAGCCAGCGTCATGGCAGGGAGCGTCTCACACCAGCTTGACCCGGCAAACTATCTCCCCTCTGGGCAGAGCTGCTCCTACAGCTCCCTTTGATGCTTAATTACATCTACCGACAAGCCACTGTGACGGTATGAGCTCTACAACCAAACACACAACTATAATGACTTCAATTTAGGTTGGATCCTAAAACAGAAGACTTAGAAGTTATATGGACTACATTTATAGTCCGTTTTGCAGCTGGACAGTGTTTGTCCCCTGCAAAGAAATTTAACAGATCAGGACACTAACGAGCGATATCAGTATCACGTGTCCGACTCTGTAGGGAAGTGCTGAGATGTATATTAGAATAATGAAATAGCATATGCCTGTAAGAACGAATGCTGTTGGCAAAATGTGCAGAAAAGCAATGTTCTCGCACATAAGTCGAGCCGTACACAGCAAAATGCCTTTCTGGGCAAGTGAAAAGCACAGCAGTTTAGCAGCAGGGAAAACCCCTTTGTAAATGACAGAGCCGAGTTGTTCAGAAATACAGAAAAGTCATTAAGACTGGCGACAAGATGCAGTGAAGCCCGACTGAGGAGCTTTTGCAGGTGTGAATTAAAGGAACTAAACAGGAAATGCAGTTTTGATGCTCTTCAAAGAAGAGGCTCTGCATTTAACGGCCATCTGTGCGACAACATCCTTTAAGATTTTAAGCACTGAAGAATGAACCAATGAGGGCAGAAACCGTGTAAAATATACACAGACAGACATATGATGATGGTAAGAGCGACATTTCAGAACGACTGCCCAGTTAAAAAAAATAGTTCCATCAAAAAAAAATTAAAACCTTTATGACTTTCTTCTGTGGTTTTGAAGAAGAATATAATGGGAACTGGGGCTGTCAAGACCTAAAAAGGATACAAAAGCACCATAAAAATAGTCCATAAGACTTCGGCACTATGTTCGAAGTCTTATGTCTTTTTGTGGGAGGATCACACTGAAATCTGAATCATCATTTACTGAAAATTTTCCCACCCGCTGCAGCTTTCAGATAAAAAAAAATAAAAAAACTATTAGACACTACTGCTAGTAAAAAAAAAGCAGTGTTATTTTAGTATAAAAATGGAGATTCTATTATAGTTTTTATTAATATTTTGTATTAGTTTTTTCCATTTTCATTTTAGTTAAAGTTTTAGTGTTCTTGTCAAGTTTAAGTCTTTAAAAATATATATATTTTAGTACATCCAAGTTAATCTAAATAAAAATGAGAAATTTTGCCTTGGCAACTAGTTGAAATAGGCTTTTTATTCTTTTTCCCCCCAAGTAATGAAAATGTTTTTACTAGGTTTTTTTCAACCCATGTTTGAGTCAAATATGGACAAACCAAACTGTTGGGTTTAAACATTTTATTAAAAAAATTAAACCAACGGTTAGGGTTTGTCCATATTTGGCAAAAACATGGGTTGAAACAACCCAGAATTTCTTAAGAGTGTAGTTTTAGTTTTAGACAGATAACTATAATAACCCTGGTAAAAACGGCACACAACTACCAATATCGACACCATTTTTTGAAGTATAAATCATTTTTCTTCACCGGTGACCACTGGGATATTGTGCACTGCATAGGAGCTGTTTATCTGACACTCCTACTTTTTGTCATAACTTTGACATAGCCAGTCCCCATTCACTTTCACTCTGGGAGAATTTTAAAATAAAAATGAAATAAAAATAATAAAAATAAATAAATAAAGAGAAATTAAAGTTTAAGAAAAAAAAACCACGACAGTGGTCATTTTCATTAATTGGGGAACTGTTCCTTTAAAATCTGCACTTTAGAGGGAGGAAGTGACCTTTGGATTTCAACCTTTATAAATCCAACTCATTAATATTAATGCAGGCAAAAACACACTGAAGCCTTTCTGCTATGATTTGAATAACTGCCCTTTTAGCATGGGAATTTTTTTCTCGTTTAAATATCATGTAAATATTCTAGGTTTTGGCTACAAACGGCGCCGCTTAACAGCTCGAAAATTATCAGTGTCCGCAACCAAAACCCCAGTTCAATTATTTACAGACCAGACCCACATTCAGATGCTGTTATTAAACATTCACAGAACCATGACAACATCACAATCCCAGGATGATGCTGATGGGGTACAGCACTGCTGGTCCAATCAGGACTGGAAAGGAGACAATGCATCTCAAACTGGGATTAGTTCATTATGCCATCCTGCACCCAATGCATTCTGGCGACCAAACTAGGCTATATAATGCCTCTTACACACATGATTCATTTAAGATGATTAAATAAACACGATGTACCATCAAAGACACGTTGTCTCATGCAAGCAGCCTCAAGTGGCTCTTATTTAGACAGCTGTGAAACAGACCCATCGCATTCAGATTCAAAAACACAATGCGCCCATTCTTAGACATGCAGAGGGTTGCAAGAAAAACGGAAAGCAGAAAGGTGGCAAGATCAAGCTATTACACTAGCGTAATAAAAAAATACATAAATGTAACGTTACCTATGTGTTCCCTAGATGATCAGCCCTCGGTGTCCAAACGCCTTAAAGTTAGAGATGTTTTAGGCTTGTCCACTTAGTCCATGTGTGGGTCAACTTCTGATACAGAAGATACAGATGTGGTCATTCACACATTCAGCAAAACAGATCTTCCAGAGAGCTTTCCTCTAACATCAATGCAGAGCAGACAAAAGATGATCGGCTCGTCCGTGCATACAAATACACCCCCAAAAACCGTTAAGACAGCGGCGGTTGTATGCGCTTCAAACAGGCGTGTAAGGAAACAAACGGTTTAGCCTAAAAAGCACAAATGTTGCGGCGTATTACTGACCAGTGTAGTCGATAAACGGAAAGTCGCCTGAAGCGAGCAGTTCGTAAGCGTTACGGAAGCGCAGCACACCCAAGGGCTACAGCTGTCTTTAACACACAGGCCCTAGAAAAGGAAACGCACTTCTTCAGACAGCCCCGCGAATAGTGCGCATGCGTCGCAACGCTGCGCGAATTCTGCTAGGGTGAAGGCTTGGCTCATGAATATTAATCGTGTGACGAGACGTGATTGGCTGAAAGGCAAGACGTTAGTAGCCCGCTGGCGAATTAACGAACGGTACTATGATATTCGTTAATATTAATGAGGTTGCATAACTGGACGCTGCAGGAAGGTTACCAAGCGCCGTCAGCATGACCTAATTAATATTCATTATCTAGGCCCTTTCCGTGGTAGGATTCGTAATTTCGCATTCACAGACAGGAGCGACAACACGCGCTTTTAAAGAGAATTGCAGCGATAAAAACATTCACGTGATAATTAAAAATTAAAGTTAAATTTTACCCAAGTAAGTAGGTCGTATTGTAATTTTCATGGTGTTTTGTAAGGTGGAAAGAGATTAAAACAATTGCAAATAATACGAGAGCCATAAAGCGTTTTTTTTTCCATTCTCTTTATTTATTCAGTCCTTACACTTCAAAAGTTGACAGTATTAAGCATGTAAGGTTTCCAGTGATATCAGAATTATGCTGAACAGATATGTCACCAATTCACAATTAATGGTAATGATGTTGTTGTCTAAACCAGTTTACCGAATTGTGTTGCCTTATACAACAGGTGCAGAGATAAATGATAAAATTACGCAATGCTAACAACCTTGATCTCATGCTTTTGTAAAGAAAAAGGCATAAGAATGGAAAAAAGAATGGAAAGTAGCTTTCAACTTTTGATACTGAACAAAACCTCTCAGAACCTTCAGAAACGTATTCAATTATGTCATTGTGACAAATGTGGGGGAGCCACACAAATGAGCATCACCAGATAACAAAACGTTTTCAAAAATCTTTTAAATTGCTCAACAGAATTTGGTCATAGTTTTTAGAAGCAAACTCCTACAGAGGAATGATTTATATCAAACTGCATTTTAACTTACATCTAAGGCATCAGATATTCAATTGAATAAAAAAACAAAAACATTTGTACAGCAGTAATACTTTTTAAGCTCAAGTAACGAGTCATAAAGACCAGCAAGTGATTTTTACCACCATTTTTAAGCTTTTTGTCCTGGATTTGCGCAGTAACCGCTGTATAATTAGATATATGTTCTCCTTTCTGCATTCATCCACTATAAGATTTACCTTTACTTTCCTGTGTTCTCAAAACATTGGCAATGCAATCTCTTTAGCATCATTAACTTATTAACGCTTTCAACAATTGCCTTTTTTCTTTCAGTCTTCGCTTTTAAGCTCAAAAGCTAATTCAATGAGCCGATTGGCTCTCCAACAGCCATCAGAGGCCGCACCAATGACCTTACAGACACAAACATCAACAGAAAAAGCTAATAGGAACGCCAAAATTCACATTTAATTTTTTTTCTCAGGACTGAGAATAGCTGATGAGTAAGGTCTGATGGTTTCTAGTTTATCTAAACACTTATGACAAGAAAATTAGACATCTGGGGTGGTCAACTTTAGAGATTTCACCCCTAGATTGTACATAGCTTCACCACAAAAAAAGAAAAGAAAAGAAAAAGAAAAAGGAACAATGACCATTATGCCTCAACCATGAATGTGGCTTATGAACAGAAAACAAAGATAAAAGTCATACAGCAGAAGAAAAAAATCCTCTAAATTAAATGTGGGAGAAGGAAGAAACAAAATATTCAAATTTAGAAGACAATAAAGCTTAAAAAAAACAAAAAAAAAAAAACAGTAAAAAATAAAGTCTTATGAAAGCAGTATGTTATTACTGGCGTCACCTGTGAAACAATTTTAAGTTCATTATTGTTGCATATGGATCCTGAATAGTAAGTGCCTCTTATTTTAACTTAGAAGGCATATGGTAATCTGCAGGTACAAACAAAATTCTCTTTGTCTTAATCAGTGCTTTTGAAAAACTCATCATTCATTACCTAAAAGTACTGAGTGAGCAGCACACACTGACTTTCTGCTCTGTAATGGGTTTGTGCGCACAACAATATAACCTATAATAGAATCACAAATCGATTTCAGCAAGCAGGTTTATTGCAACACATGGAGCATCTCTCTTAATAAAACACCCTTGTTTGATATAACCAAACAAGCAATACCGACTCCATCTGAAACCCTTTTAAAACAGGATCTAATGAGCTGCTTTTTTTTAGCACTAAGAACGGAAACAAAAAGGAAATGAGGTAAAGCACAGCAATGAATATAAGCATAAGAAAATTGGTGGTATTGGCCAATGACTGCTTAAACAGTCAGTAATGGTCCAAAGTCAACCAAATTTGACAAACAGTTTTTTTAGTACACTTACCTTACCATTCAAGTGTGCAACATTTTATCACTGATAAGAACCCAGTCAATCTGACATATTTACAGCACACTGGGCTTGGTCAACAAAGCAAATAACGCTTTGAAACGAGATTTTTGCAAGCAATAAACTGCCTCAATCTCAGTGCCTTAACATTGACTTTCATCAATCTGGCACAAAAAGAAAAAAAAGGGAGAAAAAAGGCAAAACCCTCATCTAATGCACATTTTTCTATGAAAAAATATGAAAGTCGGTCGAAATCAGCACATCCGACTGTAAACTAAAAGCAAATTCTTCTATTTGAGATGCTGAAAGTAACAAAATAAGATTCAAACATGCCATAAGACCAATTAAGTTGCATTAAGTTTGAGCCAGTTTTGATGTTTTTGTGGAATATCTGCATCATTTTTTAATGGGTTATGAAAGTTGTTTCATCTAAAAAGATCAGCCTTGCATATTAAAGCGGCCGTGTGGAAGATTTTTGTAAGAATATGAAGCAGACGGTGAGTAGACTGATATTGGTTCCACTTCTGGCATATCAGGTTTGTCATAAGAGCTGGTATCGTTTTCCACCACTTCCCTTTGATGGGAATCATCACAGAAGTAGAGAAGAATTTGAGAAAAAAAATAAGAGACTGAGAAGTTCCAGTTCTGCTGCAACATTCAAACCGACATCTGTTCATTCTTAAAATCTTTAAGGCAGGTTCAGTGAGCCTTGACCGTGAAGGTCAATGGCTTATTCGGAGTGCAGCGGGATGACGAATTTACATCCAAAGGGGGAGTGGTATTTGATCCCCACTTCTTGGAATACCTGTCGGGGAATGCCAATGTCACATAGGTAGACTCGGCCGGCGCCCTCGGACAGAGGCAGTGGGAGGCCCAGAGAAAGTGACCATTTGGCTTCTACGGCGTGCGCCTGTCCACTTACTGGAGGGTCGATGCTCAGGACGGGGGCTCTGTTCTGGTTGGCCCAGTCGGCGGCGGCCTTGTACCAGGGCTGGTCCCTCAAGAATCCGTTTTCGTGAGAGTCCAGGCAGTTTATGACCAGGTCAACTGGCGTCTCAGGCAAGTCTGAGGGCGAAATGACATTTGTTTTAAATGAGTGGATGATTAGACCAAAGGTTACTAATGTAGCACAAAGTCATTTCTAAATAACATCTTCATTGACTTTCATAGGTTTTCTGGTATATTATGTAAGGAGGGTGGGTGGATGCAAAGTAAACGTGTTTTTGCAATTCTGTGTGGAAGTTTCCAAGACCTCCAAGCCCATCTAAACAAAGCATTCAGGTGGGTGTGTTAGGAACGTATGTGAGATACAGAAACCGTGATAAAGGTTTCATGCACCAAATGTGTGTTGATGGAAACAGATCTTTGAGTTTAAAAAAAACCTGGTGATCCAATCACAAATGCTCAGATCTGGTATGAATGAGGGGAGGGTTTTGGGTCTCTGATTTAGTTGATAAAGCCCAATGCTGCTCTTTAATGTTGTTCATATTCTTTAATTTGATTAGGGATGCCGAATATTAATTGATAAATATTAATTAATACATTAAGCTGTTTATTATTTCCATTGTATGGCTGATAACCATTAAATAGACAATATTTAAATTCTATACTATTATGTATGGATGCACCGATACCACTTTTTCCAGAATAAATAATTGAAATATAATTTTTTTTAAATATTGGAGAAACCATAATCAATCATATTAGTTGGCTTTATTAGTTTAGCAAATAGATGTTTCCTTTAGTGATTTTTATGCTTAATTATGCCTGTTAAAATGTATTGTACGAGCTGCTGTTACCGTTCTGTTCACAGTTCATTCTATTATTCGATCGTATATCATACAGCACACATTTTGAGCCGCTCCAGTGCAGATGTTTTCCTGTTTAGGGAACCACATATTATACATATATGGTTATAAAACATATACAGTTCATGTTTTTACTTAGGCTACATATACGATTTAGTTTTAATCCAACTGACACGTGGCGAGTTAGAGATCAGCAATCAAGCGCATGCAACGGAAGTGTGCTCTCTCTTTACAGCCAAATAACATTAGTAATAGGCACATCATTTTACTTGCTTTGACACATCCGACCGAAATACAAACTTTCCTGCAAAGTCTGTGAGAAAGGGATGTGAGCTTGACACACTCACTATGTTTGAATTGAATTAAGATTGGATTTAGGCTTTTATTCACATGTAAACATTCATCAACTCAGACAGTTGTGGTAAACGGAAGCTCAAGCATGTTCGCTTGACGTGCGAGAATAAATAAGGTTCATTCTCGTGTTACACAGCACGTTTGAGCTTCAGCAAGAACCAATGAGGTTCATTTTCGTGTTACGCAGCACGTTTGAGCTTCATCAAGAACCAATGAGGTTCATTCTTGTGTTACGCAGCACGTTTGAGCTTCCTCAAGAACCAATGAGGTTCATTCTCGTGTTACGCAGCACGTTTGAGCTTCCTCAAGAACCAATGAGGTTCATTCTCCTGTTACGCAGCGTGTTTGAGCTTCCTCAAGAACCAATGAGGTTCATTCTCCTGTTACGCAGCGTGTTTGAGCTTCCTCAAGAACCAATGAGGTTCATTCTCCTGTTACGCAGCACGTTTGAGCTTCCTCAAGAACCAATGAGGTTCATTCTTCTGTTACGCAGCGCGTTTGAGCTTCCTCAAGAACCAATGAGGTTCATTCTCGTGTTACGCAGCACGTTTGAGCTTCCTCAAGAACCAATGAGGTTCATTCTCCTGTTACGCAGCACGTTTGAGCTTCAGCAAGAACCAATGAGGTTCATTCTCGTGTTACGCAGCACGTTTGAGCTTCCTCAAGAACCAATGAGGTTCATTCTCGTGTTACGCAGCACGTTTGAGCTTCCTCAAGAACCAATGAGGTTCATTCTCGTGTTACGCAGCACGTTTGAGCTTCCTCAAGAACCAATGAGGTTCATTCTCGTGTTACGCAGCACGTTTGAGCTTCAGCAAGAACCAATGAGGTTCATTCTCCTGTTACGCAGCACGTTTGAGCTTCCTCAAGAACCAATGAGGTTCATTCTCGTGTTACGCAGCACGTTTGAGCTTCAGCAAGAACCAATGAGGTTCATTCTCCTGTTACGCAGCACGTTTGAGCTTCCTCAAGAACCAATGAGGTTCATTCTCGTGTTACGCAGCACGTTTGAGCTTCCTCAAGAACCAATGAGGTTCATTCTCCTGTTACGCAGCACGTTTGAGCTTCCTCAAGAACCAATGAGGTTCATTCTCCTGTTACGCAGCACGTTTGAGCTTCAGCAAGAACCAATGAGGTTCATTCTCCTGTTACGCAGCACGTTTGAGCTTCCTCAAGAACCAATGAGGTTCATTCTCGTGTTACGCAGCACGTTTGAGCTTCAGCAAGAACCAATGAGGTTCATTCTCCTGTTACGCAGCACGTTTGAGCTTCCTCAAGAACCAATGAGGTTCATTCTCGTGTTACGCAGCACGTTTGAGCTTCCTCAAGAACCAATGAGGTTCATTCTCCTGTTACGCAGCACGTTTGAGCTTCCTCAAGAACCAATGAGGTTCATTCTCCTGTTACGCAGCACGTTTGAGCTTCCTCAAGAACCAATGAGGTTCATTCTCGTGTTACGCAGCACGTTTGAGCTTCCTCAAGAACCAATGAGGTTCATTCTCGTGTTACGCAGCACGTTTGAGCTTCCTCAAGAACCAATGAGGTTCATTCTCGTGTTACGCAGCACGTTTGAGCTTCAGCAAGAACCAATGAGGTTCATTCTCCTGTTACGCAGCACGTTTGAGCTTCCTCAAGAACCAATGAGGTTCATTCTCGTGTTACGCAGCACGTTTGAGCTTCCTCAAGAACCAATGAGGTTCATTCTCCTGTTACGCAGCACGTTTGAGCTTCCTCAAGAACCAATGAGGTTCATTCTCCTGTTACGCAGCACGTTTGAGCTTCCTCAAGAACCAATGAGGTTCATTCTCGTGTTACGCAGCACGTTTGAGCTTCCTCAAGAACCAATGAGGTTCATTCTCGTGTTACGCAGCAACGTTTGAGCTTCCTCAAGAACCAATGAGGTTCATTCTCCTGTTACGCAGCACGTTTGAGCTTCCTCAAGAACCAATGAGGTTCATTCTCGTGTTACGCAGCACGTTTGAGCTTCAGCAAGAACCAATGAGGTTCATTCTCCTGTTACGCAGCACGTTTGAGCTTCCTCAAGAACCAATGAGGTTAATTCTCATGTTACGCAGCACGTTTGAGCTTCAGCAAGAACCAATGAGGTTCATTCTCATGTTACGCAGAATGTTTGAGCTTCAGCAAGAACCAATGAGGTTCATTCTCATGTTACGCTGCACGTTTGAGCTTCATCAAGAACCAATGAGGTTCATTCTCCTGTTACGCAGCACGTTTGAGCTTCCTCAAGAACCAATGAGGTTCATTCTCCTGTTACGCAGCACGTTTGAGCTTCCTCAAGAACCAATGAGGTTCATTCTCCTGTTACGCAGCACGTTTGAGCTTCAGCAAGAACCAATGAGGTTCATTCTCCTGTTACGCAGCACGTTTGAGCTTCCTCAAGAACCAATGAGGTTCATTCTCCTGTTACGCAGCACGTTTGAGCTTCAGCAAGAACCAATGAGGTTCATTCTCCTGTTACGCAGCACGTTTGAGCTTCCTTAAGAACCAATGAGGTTCATTCTCCTGTTACGCAGCACGTTTGAGCTTCCTCAAGAACCAATGAGGTTCATTCTCATGTTACGCAGCACGTTTGAGCTTCCTCAAGAACCAGTGAGGTGCATTCTCGGGTTACGCAGCACGTTTGAGCTTCCTCAAGAACCGATGAGGTTCATTCTCGTGTTACGCAGCACGTTTGAGCTTCAGCAAGAACCAATGAGGTTCATTCTCATGTTACGCAGCACGTTTGAGCTTCCTCAAGAACCAATGAGGTTCATTCTCCTGTTACGCAGCGTGTTTGAGCTTCCTCAAGAACCAATGAGGTTCATTCTCATGTTACGCAGCACGTTTGAGCTTCCTCAAGAACCAATGAGGTTCATTCTCCTGTTACGCAGCACGTTTGAGCTTCAGCAAGAACCAATGAGGTTCATTCTCCTGTTACGCAGCACGTTTGAGCTTCCTCAAGAACCAATGAGGTTCATTCTCATGTTACGCAGCACGTTTGAGCTTCCTCAAGAACCAATGAGGTTCATTCTCCTGTTACGCAGCACGTTTGAGCTTCCTCAAGAACCAGTGAGGTTCATTCTCCTGTTACGCAGCACGTTTGAGCTTCCTCAAGAACCAGTGAGGTTCATTCTCCTGTTACGCAGCGTGTTTGAGCTTCCTCAAGAACCAATGAGGTTCATTCTTCTGTTACGCAGCGCGTTTGAGCTTCAGCAAGAACCAATGAGGTTCATTCTCCTGTTACGCAGCACGTTTGAGCTTCCTCAAGAACCAATGAGGTTCATTCTCCTGTTACGCAGCACGTTTGAGCTTCAGCAAGAACCAATGAGGTTCATTCTCCTGTTACGCAGCGTGTTTGAGCTTCCTCAAGAACCAATGAGGTTCATTCTTCTGTTACGCAGCACGTTTGAGCTTCCTCAAGAACCAATGAGGTTCATTCTCGTGTTACGCAGCACGTTTGAGCTTCCTCAAGAACCAATGAGGTTCATTCTCGTGTTACGCAGCACGTTTGAGCTTCCTCAAGAACCAATGAGGTTCATTCTCATGTTACGCAGCACGTTTGAGCTTCCTCAAGAACCAATGAGGTTCATTCTCGTGTTACGCAGGATGTTTGAGCTTCCTCAAGAACCAATGAGGTTCATTCTCGTTACGCAGCACGTTTGAGCTTCAGCAAGAACCAATGAGGTTCATTCTCATGTTACGCAGCACGTTTGAGCTTCCTCAAGAACCAATGAGGTTCATTCTCCTGTTACACAGCGCGTTTGAGCTTCAGCAAGAACCAATGAGGTTCATTCTCATGTTACGCAGGACGTTTGAGCTTCCTCAAGAACCAATGAGGTTCATTCTCGTGTTACGCAGCACGTTTGAGCTTCCTCAAGAACCAATGAGGTTCATTCTCGTGTTACGCAGCACGTTTGAGCTTCCTCAAGAACCAATGAGGTTCATTCTCGTGTTACGCAGCACGTTTGAGCTTCAGCAAGAGCCAATGAGGTTCATTCTCGTGTTACGCAGCACGTTTGAGCTTCCTCAAGAACCAATGAGGTTCATTCTCGTGTTACGCAGCACGTTAGATCTTTATCAAGAACCAATGAGGTTCATTCTCGTGTTACGCAGCACGTTTGAGCTTCCTCAAGAACCAATGAGGTTCATTCTCGTGTTACGCAGCACGTTTGAGCTTCCTCAAGAACCAATGAGGTTCATTCTCGTGTTACGCAGCACGTTTGAGCTTCCTCAAGAACCAATGAGGTTCATTCTCGTGTTACGCAGCACGTTTGAGCTTCATCAAGAACCAATGAGGTTCATTCTCGTGTTACGCAGCACGTTTGAGCTTCCTCAAGAACCAATGAGGTTCATTCTCGTGTTACGCAGCACGTTTGAGCTTCAGCAAGAACCAATGAGGTTCATTCTCGTGTTACGCAGCACGTTTGAGCTTCCTCAAGAACCAATGAGGTTCATTCTCATGTTACGCAGCACGTTTGAGCTTCCTCAAGAACCAATGAGGTTCATTCCCGTGTTGCGTATAAGTGGTGGTAATATTCCCTATATTTACTGTAAAACCACTGTTAAGCAAGTGTTTATGTAACATGATGTTAGTATAGCCCCCCCCCCCGCTTCAGATTTAAGAGGTTAAGATTAACGATTAATTGATCATTAATTTAAACAACGATTGATTAGGGGAATGTATGTAAATTGACATCCCTAATATACACCTATATGTTATACCGTGCATGATTATTAAATGTAGATACAACAGTGCCACACCTTTCACATTAGAAACCAGTTTGCCTCCCGTCTTCACAAAAAGTGCAAGCTCACTGGTGATGGCCTCCAACATCTTGACAAAATTTGGCAGGAAAAGGATGACCTCCACTTCATGGTTGGCCAAGTGACGGCCACAGCTGATGCCCTGAGCGCCTTGGACATGTGGTCCACACAGCAGGGCTACTGTGGGCCGTTGATGCACATTCTTTGGAGTAAGTCTAGGAGAAGAACCAGACCAATGATAACCAGACTCTCTGAAGATATTTCTGACAATGCAACTCCTGTTTAAGCCCCACAAACCTGTTTGGGCCGCCAAGTAACGTGAGGGCCATTTGACTCGCACATACGCCCGTCATCTCAAGCCTGCGCTCCAGAGAGAGACCGTGACTTTCTGCTGCAGCTAACAAACGCTTGTGCAGCTCAAAAGAGATGCTGGGTACCACCAGCCCTGAGTCTGAGAGAAATAGCATGAATTAAGATAAAGTAAACAAAGTTATTTAATAGTTAATGAGGTCAGATTCATACCAGTGCTATACTCTTTCGTTCCATTCTGTGGAACTGTGATCTGTCTGTAGACGACAGGTTTGGCCTCCAGGATGTTCTCGTCATGCCGGTATCGTGATGGTGTTTGCTCTCCAGGTGTCCCTCGAGATCTCGCACCATTGCCTCGCCGTTCTGACGAATCGATCTGCGAGAACACAGCAGCCTTGTCGAACAGCGCCAGGTTCCCCTCAAAATCAAAGTCCTCATCGAGAACATCATCTATACCGTCTCCAAAACATTCATCGTCTTTGTTTTTCATATGACTTCCGTTCTTCAGGCCATTCTTTTTCGGTGTGGCCTGATTTGGACCTTTGCAACTAGATGACCCTAGAAACAAAGAAGTTAAAGATTTTCATATATATATATATGTATGAAGAGTTTTCTTCTTGAATGATCATTTTTATCAAGCTCATATATTTAAGTTCAGTAATTTCACTTAAATAGCAATGAAAATGACCTATTAATCGTCATTTAAGTGAAATTACTGAACTTAAATATACGAGCTTGATAAAAATGATCATTCAAGAAGAAAATTTCAAATGGCACTTAGAGGCTTTTGCATCTGAACTCTTCATACATATATATATATATATATATATATATATATATATATAATTAGTATTGTCATTTTAAAGTCGTAAATGTAAATATTGTATTTTAAATTAAATATTATATTTTTCTTAATATTTTTACTAAATATTTTACAATGAAATATTACAATAAAGCCCTGTTTTGTTATTGTGTTATTTTATTCACCATAACTTTATTTTGTGATAACAATAATATCAATACATTATTAAAATGTTAGCAATACGGTTATTTAATACACACACACACATATATATATATGCACATATTTACCAATATGTGTGTGTATATACTGTATAAATATGTATGTATGTATATATATATATATATATATATATATATATTTTTTTTTTTTTTTTTTTTTTTTTTTTTCGTTTCTTCATGTAATCACAGAGAGACTTGATGATGGTGAGAACAGATCTCCGTGTGGAGCACTGTATCTCACTGTATTATTACAATTAATGGCAAAAGGAATGTTTGGACATGTAAAATATTATTTTCTACTGACACACTACAGTAAAAGATCCAAACAATTGGCTTAAACCTTTTTTTGGGAGAAAACACTAACGTGCCAAAGACTCACAGGAGTTGTGTCTTCGTCTAAAGCCTTTACTTTGGCCAGCCATGTCCATGTGACGTTCACCGTAACTCTTGGAGTAGTGTGGCACCGGAGACACCCCTCCTTCCTGCAATTTGGGTTCAGTTTTATTAGGTACCGTCACCGGAACGCTGTTGACTAGAGCCTTGTCCTTGCGTCCGCCGTGCGGCGTCAATGTGGAATTGGAGTCTGGACCATTCTGCTTCAGGACTTCAGTGGAGCTCTTACGGATCTCAAGGATTTTGAGATCTTTAATGTCCATGGCACTGCGGATTAGAAAGGAGTATTCGTTTAATACAGTAACTACTTGTGTTTGGTATTCAAATTCTGATGATCAAGTATTAAAAGCTGTATTAAGAACTGGAATTTAAAGTACATATATGGATAATCCTACAGAAATGTAGAATGTGTCCACTGAGACAAGGCTGCCTACCTTACAAACATCTTTGAACTTCATAAAGGATCAAAAACAGACACTACAATGTCATACAAGGCATAGCATAGGTTTTATTATTTACCTGAAAGTGACCTCAGGAACAGTGCACTTGACTCCATTGTGGAAGGGATGTCTGAGAGAGATGGTCTGGCTGGTCTGATCAACTGAAGATACTTCTCCTTGATACACTCCTAGTGTTGCTCCACAGTGGACTGAAACAAGACTGCCAATCCAGTCTGATGCCATTCCGACCAGCTGAAATTAGATTAAAAAGACGTTTGCTATTCTTTACGAGTTTTTGTTTATTTATTAAAACATAATTCTTAAAAACGGGGAATGTGGAAATACAATAATATGGATGGATAAATCAAGTATCGAACGTTAGATGAGAAGATGCTAATGTTAGCCAGCTAGATGTACAGGACGCAACGGCTTTATAAGCTACTTTTTTCGTCGTCGGTTTTATAAAACTAGTAAAATGACTTCATCACCTGTTATCAAGAGCAACTCCTTTAAATAATACGGGTAACTGTTATATCGTGATAGATTTTTGATGAACTCTTGTGAAGAGCTCGACTGCGCTAACGGCTTCTTCTTTGACGATCCACTCTGATCGAGGATCAGTTATGAATCTGTTTACTGCCACTTACCGGACAACCGCCAAAGTACGTTGAGTCGCATGCTGTCAATATTATCTGCAATTATTAATATTAATTCATATTTATAATCTTGTTTTATAAACCCGAATTATTATTGAATTATATTATTGCATTATTTGATTTATATAATATTATTGTATCATTAAATAATAGCATTTTATAAGTCTAATTAACTATTAAATTACATTAGTAGCAATATTCGCCACCAGGGGCTTTTGTTTATATTTTAAGGGAAGAAATATGGAATATATATATATAACCAACATCTAATATTTTTAGATAAGCCTTTGAATCTGACACAAACCCTCTTCTTGACGCAAGCTAGAGTTTCCTGTTAAGGTCAAAGACAGAAGAGGAACCAGCATATGTCTGGTAGAAACGTATCATGCAAAGAACATTGAAGAATTCACAGTGACATTTCCCAGAAACTCCAAAATAACTTGAGATGCCTTCAGGACTATCTGAGCGGTGACAGCACAGAGTTTGTTTGGACAAAAATATGTGTGTGGACTGTGGACACCAGTGGCGGCTTCTGGTCTTTCAAAGAGGGGAAGCTCATTTTCGGCCTACATCATAAAAATTATTCATTTATTTATACGGAAATTCTACGTTCCTTTTAAAAAAAATGCTCTGTGAAAAATGAATGTAATAATAAAGGTATAAATAATAATATAATATAGTATAATAATAATGCTACTAATAATAAGATATTTTTTTAATTATTTTAATAATTATTTTTGAATTATTACTACTAATAATAATATAAAAAATATAATAAGTAATAATATAATAAAGGTATAAATGTATAATTGTGTTAAATGTATTATAAAAATTGGCAAGCAATTTCGACAAGCAAATATCAAGAAATAGGTTGCAGCAGAGCCATAGAGAGAAACATGGCGACATCAAAGAGTGTTGCAACTCTTTATCTCTATGGCTCTGGGTTGCAGCAGTCTTTGAAAAATCCGCGATGTGACTGAGCTCGAACAGCTTCAACATCAGCGACTTTTTATTGTATGAAATCGCTGTCAATCAAAAGGAGACGCAGCCTTTCGACAGACCCTCCAATCATCATGCGGAAGCCCGGAGTCCAGGCCAGCCCACTCCCCGTTCACCCCCAGAGAAGCTGAGCTTCCATGGGCGGGACATAATCGCAGCATTTATCCAATGACCGTCTAGTTTCGAAGCGCTGAAAAAAACTGTTCAAAGCAGCCCCATTGAAGTCAATGGAAGCTGGGCTTCAACAGGGAAATGCACTGTGACGCTACGGGAATGTATGAGAAGGCAATCGAGTCAGCCGACCTGTAACTGATTCTGAACGAACTCGTCTTTGAGATGAACGTTTTCTAACGCATTTTAGTCAATAAAATGTTAATACAATAGTACATATTTGACCATTCATTTTTTGATATTATAGGGGAAGCCGAGCTTCCCTTGCAGTCTTAAAGAAATCGCCACTGGTGGACACATATAAGGTGAACCGAAGGAGGACTTGGCCAGAGGCAGAGTCCAGTGTCTTTGTTGTGGTGTAGTTTGGTATTACATTTCAAAAGTGCTTTAACGATTATCCTCTTCATGTGACATAATTGTACCTGAAATAGCCATTATAAATTATTATTTAATATTAAACATGAATCAAATGTATTTGAATGTTAATTATAAATAATAATTATTTAATATTAATTATATTACAAATGTATACACACATTACACAAAAGTGGCTTTGTAAACTGTGATAATTTCACCTGAAATATATACATACATTTGTCATTATAGACAGGTAAGATCACGAAAGTAAACGCTTTATAATATAAAATAAATAAATTACAAAATTATTCAACCATTTAAAATAAATCCCGCGACCCTGGTTTTAATAAAAATCAAACACGCCGCTCTTTCTGGAGAGCCAATCAACGCTTAGAAAATCTCCGTGATCCCGCCTCCCACATTACCTCACTATCATGTGATCATGTGACAATATATCACAACAAAAATGTCTGCCTGCTTTTCGCTGCGGGAAATTGTTTAATCGTTTCACAAATATACCAAAAGGGTGTGTGCATTTGAGTCAAAACTACTGCGAAGCTGGCATCAAATGAAGACTTTTTTTTTAAACTAACCGAGTCAGATAGTGAATATTTTACCACGTAAGCGACTGCACTTGTTGTATTGTACTGTACTGTACCAATTTGATTAATTAGTAACGCTAATATCTTGTGTTTTGTGAAAAGCGTCATCATGGAGCCCACCGCATCGGGAATATTCTGTAACAGGATGCTCAGCATGGTGAACTCTGAGGATGTGAACGCCATCATTCAAGCTCAGAGACACATGTGGGTTTCCCTATCTAGTGAGTGACCTACCTAGGCAGCATTCTGTACTAGGTTTGTAACCTGATTTTGCTGCATGTCTTCCAGGCTGGACCGCTTTGAGAAGACCAATGAGATGCTGATCAACTTCAATGGGCTGTCCAATGTGCGCTTACAACAGATGAATGAACACTTTCTGATGCACACCCGTACATTAATAGAGATGAAGAAAGACTTGGACAGCATCTTCAGACGAATAAGGTATTATATCCACTAACTATATGGTGAATTAGGGTAATGTTGGACAACTGCCTGATCTGATGTGCACATTTCTTTACATCCATTACAAATTGCAATCAAGTTGAAAGTGCAAACAATGTCTTAAATATATTCTTTTACATATGTTTAATACTAATATTACAATGTATGGTGTAACAATCCATTTCCTAACATGATTTTGTGTTTCCTCAGGACTTTAAAAGGCAAGGTTGCGAAACAATATCCAGAGGCCTTTAGCAGTAAGTTATTGTGCATTATTTTATATTGTGATACATTACGATTAATACTGTGGTGATAATTATTTTCTAGATAATTATGTTATGGAATTTAACCGACACATGTATAATATTCAAAAAGTAAATTACGAAATAAAACACAAAAACTAAGTCAATAGATTTTTGTCCATGTTAAAACAACGTTTTTATGTCTAGAAAAACACTCGTTCAATCTTAAATCTTATAATTATTATTTTTTTTTTTGCAATAATCTAGCATTATTTCTTTAATCTTTAACTGCAGCTAAATTATGACAAAAAAAAATACATTCACAATTCAATATCAAATATTTACTGATACATATCTTTTTTTTTTAAACACCAATGTACATTAAAGTTAAAAAGTTTGGTTTAGTACGATTTTTTAAAAGAAATTAATACTTTTATTCAGCAAATACGATCTCAATTGATCAAAAGTGACAGTAAAGATATTAATAATATTACAAAATATCTTTATTTCAACTAAATGATGTTTGGACTTTCTATTAATCAAAGATTCCAGAAAAATAAAAATGTATCACTGTTTCCACAAAAATATAGCACAACTATTTTCAACATTGATAATAATTATAAAATTATTAATTATAAAAGCAGCAAATCAGCATATTAGAATGATTTCTGAAGGATCATGTGACACTGAACTCTAGAGAAATTATGCTAAAAATTCAGCTTTGATATCACAGGAATAAATTACATTTATAGAATAGAAAGCAGCTATTTTAAATTGTAATAATATTATTTAGTGTTTTTACTGTATTTCTGATCTTTTTATGTACCCCAAGCATTTGAATGGTAGTGTATAATATAAATATTTAGTGCATTTCTAATAATGTATCAATTTTGCTGGTGTTGTATAATCAAACCACTTTGTTTCCAAAAGGCATCAATGAATGTTCCAACCTGGAGGATGATGATGATGACTTTGACCCCATCCCTCCCAGTGTGGCCACCACCATCACTACCACTGCAACGTCCGAACAGAGCACAGAGTCATGTGACACAAGCCCTGATGTGATATCACCCACCATTAGCTGCTGCTCTGAAGACCCCTCTCAAGAGAACACTGGCACACCAACCTCTGACATTCATGAACCGGCGGTGTTACGGGACGAGGGTCCCGATTCAGCTGACATTTAAATTTCTAATATGGTGTTTACTACATCCAGAAGCCACTTAATGATGCAAATCTACAGCTTAATGTTTACTATGTAAAATTGTGCTACTTATTTGGTGTTATTTTCAGTTTTCTGTTACAACTTTACATATATTTAAATGACTCCTCTGGTAAAAACCTAGAAAATGAATGCAAACTAATAAAACAATTCCAAAGATGATTATGATACAATTAAATACAGACATGTTTGCCTGGTGTTGTGTAATATTTCATGTTCAAAACTGCAATAGTTATTATTTAGTATTATTTTTTCTGACTCAGAAATGCATGTCATGAATAAAAGCTTTGTAACTGTGACTGTCAGATTTTATTTTAATTAGACTCAATTAGAATTGCTTGGATTTTTCTCTAAAATCTATTCACTAAAACATAACAATAGAAATAGTACTGGTAGTAAGATAGTATTCTATTCCGAATCCACCCACTTTTCCACGTATTTTTTTATTACAGTAAAAAATGACTACATTTCCCATAATTCACCGGACCGGATGCTCGCGACTTCAGCACATCAGCGCTATGCATCAGCGTCCCTCTCTTCCGAGTCCTCTACGTGTCTGTCCGTTATTTCATTAAACGCTCAATGTAAAGGATTATTTAGTTAAACACTGTAACTTATTTAAAAAAAACAATGAGGCACTTAAAATAGCATTTCAAGGTAAGTAGAGAACGAACTAATAAAAATGGCAAGCCAGACAAGTGCACGGCTAGCAGTGGCTAACAGTAACCATAGACAACAACTGAGATAAACGAGCCTTCACATACAAATTGTTGAAATAAATTCACTTTAAAAAATGTTTACAATCTTATATGTATTGAAACGTTTCGCATATTTAGCATTGTATGCTAATAACATAGAAAGTTATTGTAGTTACTGCTCATAAATGTGCAATTCTTGATGTACAAATGATGAATTGCAGCCTAAATTCATGAGGAAGATTACATCTAACTGCTGTGACGATGAGGAGGCTAAACAAAAAGAAAGCCCTGAACTTTGTGAAGGAGTTGGATGCTTTTCCCAAGGTTCCTGAGAGTTATGTGGAGACGACAGCCAGTGGAGGAACTGGTGAGATGAGCTGAGATTTCATTTGTCATAATGATGTTTGATTTAAAGAGACTACATAAATACACGTGTGTGTATCAGTGTTATTTACTTGTTTGTATAAGTAGTAGTATAGTATAGTATATTATAGTACAATTAAAATACTGTTAGTTTTTATTTTGAATCAAAATACATATTTTGAATGAGTTATTAATATTCTTGAGTTATTAACTTGTTTTAAAAGTTATATAGTTTTAATTACTTTTTATTTTAATTTCATTTATTTTAGTACATCAAGTTAAACTAAATGAAAATGAGAAATGCTTCATTGTCAAATAGCTGAAATAAAATAAGTTTATTTAACTTTAGTTAATGTTTATCTCAAGTAAAGAAAATGTTTTTTTATTGTTTTAGTTTTTGTTAAGTATTATAACCCTGGTGTATTAGATGGATGGATGGAAAGATAGATAGATAGATAGATAGATGCTTTTTCCTTTCTGACTGTTCTCAAATATTACTGCTGTGATACTGAATTGAAACATCTTAAATCAAATTAAATTGTGTTTTTTTCTTTCTCAGTGTCAGTGTTGGCCTTCACGGCGATGGCACTCTTGGCCTTCTTTGAGTTCTTTGTGTATCGGGACACATGGATGAAGTACGAGTATGAAGTGGATAAGGATTTTACTAGGTGACTCTTTAACATAACAGTAAATTGTTACTTTGTATCTGCACATAATATAGATGTGCATTAAAAACACTAACATTTTATTTCATCTTGCAGCAAACTCCGAATTAATATTGATATCACAGTTGCCATGAGGTGCCAATGTAAGTAAATCTTTCTGTAGTCATGTGTTGTATGACTTCCAGCATAAATTTGTTAATAATCTTTTGAATTTTTTGTTTCAGTTGTTGGTGCAGATGTGTTGGATCTCGCTGAGACGATGGTGGCATCTGACGGCCTGCAGTATGAACCCGTGAGTATCTGAATGTTACTTATTTCCTAGTATGTTTTATAGCGGTGCCGTAACATGTTTATGACTCTTTCGCAGGTTGTTTTTGACCTTTCTCCTCAGCAGAGAATCTGGCACAGGTACATTTCTTTTCATTACGTTTTCAACCTCCAAAGTGGTTCCTGTGACCTATGACCTTAGGACACAATTGTAATGTCATATATTTGTCAATATAAAGATGTAATTATAATAAGAAAAATCCTTTTTGTGTCCCTCAGAACACTTTTGCTCATTCAGGACCGTCTGCGTGAGGAACATTCACTCCAGGATGTTCTGTTCAAGAATGTCATGAAAGGTGCCCCCACTGCTCTCCCACCCAGGTCAGAACACATGACACCTGTACGAGAACGCATTACACCACATGTCAAACGTAAAGTCTGCATGAAACGGAAGTTTTGATTTCCTATTGTTACATTTATATGTCGGCTTCTCGAACAAGAAAAAATGTGGGGCGGGACTTGATTTTGTCCATCGGGAATTGATTGGATGGTTGTGGTTTGCTATTGGTCAATCTTATGTGAGTGACAGGTTGTCCCACCCTCTCGTCCATAAACGCATCATCAGAGAAGAGATGAGGGGAAGTTATTTTAAATAAAAAAGGCACATGAATAATAAAATGTGCAGGGATAAATAATTTATAATAAATACTGCAGCATTCCATAAAAAATTAGAATTGTCCATTTTGATTTCATAGTGACTTTAAGGAGTATGTAATTTTTTGTTGACCGTGTAGGGAAGATGACCCCACACAGCCTCTAAATTCCTGCCGGATTCATGGACACCTCTATGTTAATAAAGTAGCAGGAAATTTCCACATCACTGTTGGCAAGTATGTTTCGTTTCATTCTGTTTTTTGCATCCAATCACATTTTGACTCCAGTAAAAGTTGTTTTTAAGTGCTGCAAACTTACTTTTAGTTCAAATGCATGTCAGTTGAAGAGTCCATTCGATCGTTGATGTAGTCAGATGATGTACACCTAATAATGGTTCTTATTTCATGTTCATTTCAGGGCCATCCCACACCCCCGAGGTCATGCTCATCTAGCGGCCCTGGTCAGCCATGAGAGTAAGCTGAAGAGCGTCTTCAGACCTTAACTTAGTTTGTTCATATGCATGTTCTGGAAGTGGCTTTTGGTGCTGCAGACATTTTCTGAATGGCTCAGTCTATCCAAAACATATCCAGTGCTTTTAAATCCAGACTAGAAGGCAACTTCTGTTCCACTAAAAAAGGAAAAGGTACCTTAAGATTTATGTCCAAAAGGTCAGTTCACTAATAAGGAGGACTGTTTTATTTTTCAGCATACAACTTCTCCCATCGGATAGACCATCTGTCTTTTGGAGAGGAAATACCTGGCATATTAAATCCACTAGATGGCACAGAAAAAGTGTCTGCAGATCGTAAGTGATTTTAACATTTATCAAAAATTACTGAAAAAAAAGTGTGCATATATGTATGTATGTATGTGTGTGTATATATATATATATAAAATATATATTTTAAATATATAAATATTTTATTTTATTTTAAAAATATTTTATTTTAAATATATATTTTTGCATTTTTCTTTATATCTTTTTAAATAATATTATCAGCATATATATATATATATATATATATATATATATATATATATATATATATATATATATATATATATATATAAACTTATTGGATTAGCATAAATACAGTATAAACAATTATTTACACTGAACAAAATTATGAGAAATCATGAGCTGAACTCTTTCTATGTACACAAAAGGCCTATTTTTCTCAAATATTGTTCACAAATCTGTCTAAATCTGTGTTAGTGAGCACTTCTCTTTTGCCAAGATAATCCATCCACCAGCGTGGCCTTTTATTGTGGCCAGCATAAGGCACACCTGTGCAATAATCATGCTGTCTAATCAGCATCTGATATGCCACACCTGTGAGGTGGATGGATTATCTCGGCAAAGGAGAAGTGCTCACTAACACAGATTTAGACAGATTTGTGAACAGTATTTGAGAGAAATAGGCCTTTTGTGTACATAGAAAAAGTCTAAGGTCTTTGAGTTCAGCTCATGAAAAATAGGGGCAAAAACAAAAGTGTTGCATTTATAATTTTGTTCAGTGTATATGAATGACTTTATAAATAATATTTATAATTTATATTAATTTATCATTTAAAAATATATAGTATAAAAATGATAGGGGTCCAAAAGTCAGAATTTTTTTAAATTATATTATTAGATTGACAATTTAAAGTTAAATTTCTGATTACCCTGTTTTGTCTTTTTTGCTAGATAATCAGATGTTCCAGTACTTTATTACCATTGTGCCCACAAAACTGCAGACGTACAAATTGTCAGCGGACACACACCAGTATTCAGTCACTGAACGGGTACAGACGGCTTCAAAATTTCAAAATATATATTCATAACCATCTGTTGTTTTAATTTAAGTTGCAAATCAAACTGACACGATTTTGCAAATTTGAATTTTAAAAAGTGCATAGTGTATGCATGATTGCAAATGATGATCACTGGACTTATTTGGACTCTCTTTCCTTTAGGAGCGAGTGATAAACCACGCAGCGGGGAGTCATGGGGTTTCTGGGATCTTTATGAAGTATGACATCAGCTCTCTGATGGTAAAGGTGACAGAGCAGCACATGCCCCTGTGGCAGTTCCTCGTGCGCCTCTGTGGCATCATAGGAGGCATTTTCTCAACAACAGGTAAATGGAAAGACATCTGCTAATCAAAAATATCTAATTTGAAATGATTCCATGATTGTGATTTGTTTCTGCAGGCATGTTACATGGTCTGGTTGGCTTCTGCGTAGATGTGGTCTGCTGTCGTTTTAAACTAGGTGTTTACAAGCCAAAGACTGTAAGTAGTAGCTGGGGTTTTTTATGCATCGTTTTTTAAATGTTTTGAAACTGAGAATTGACTCTTATTGTCTTTTGTTTTAGATGAGTGTTTTTGATGGCCACATGAACAGCCTGACGCCACTACTTTCTGAGAACACCGAACACTAGCTGGGCTCTTCTACTTACCACGTTTAAAGAACGATTCAGTTAATACATGATAATGAGGTTGACTGTCATTTGTGTTACTGTAAAGAGCCAACTGCACTGACACAATAAACATTGCACAGGTATGAATTCATAAATTAGCAGTTTCCCCAGGAAATTTTTATTGGTGCAAAAATCAATGAATTTAAATTAGTGGACAGCTTTTTTTAAAGTGCGTTTGTTTTAGAAAAAGATTCTTGCATAAAAGCTTGTTAATGTTATTGCACTCATGAAAACATCTTATATTTTTATTAAAATGTTTCTTAATGCAGGCATTTAAATTGTAATTTGATTATCTTCAATTGCATGAAATACTCCTTTTAAAAAGTGCAGATCTGACTATCAGCCGATTTAGTATTAGGCGAAGTGGCATTTAATACAATCTTAAAATATGAACCGAAGTAGCATCAGGAACATTTCAGACACGACCCATTCACGACAGTATTAGCATCTGGCTGGGATGTTTGTAATGATTGTCCCCAGCCAGAGGCGAGATCTCCACCTCAGGAAGGATTGACTATTTTCTATTCATATGCATTTTAAGAGATTGTGTTTGATATTGAAGTAGTGTGAAATAATTCATTTAAAGCATATTGAACATTCTTTCTGAAATCATTTCCCACATTATATTTGCATGATTATAGATCACACTGTAATGATTAAATCAGAAAATAATTTGTAGTCTGGAGACAAATTACAGTCAAGTATAACATCCTGTTGGTGTATTTTGCTTAGTTTATGAATTTTAACATGACGTTCTCCAGGATTGTGATGTTTCCTTCCCCATTATTCAGCGTGTCTTCTGAGAGTCCAAATAAAAACACTTTCTTATGCACCTGCACACCTGTGATATCTGTTTTTGAGCGTCACCGCCGTCTGTTCTTGTCTCCTGAGCAGCGAAATAAAATCTTGACTTCATGGTTTGTCCTCGGAAACTTACATTAGTCGCCTCTTGAAGGATTTAAAGCCTGAGGTTAGTTGGGTTTTTATTCAAATGAATAAATATACAATTTATTCTTGCATGTAATTAAACATTCTCATTTGCTTTCTTACCCAAAGGACCCAGAAAGTGCAAATGACAATTACCAGAGAAACTGGTTTAGAAATGACCTTTCTTCAAGCATCAACCTTGTAGCAGATCACATACAGAGAGACCATACAAATCATAACTAGATTGCAATAAAAACAAAAGAAAAATGTGTGAAAAGAGATAATAATAATAAAAAGTAATTTACTCACTTTCATGTCATTCCAAACCCAAACTACTTTCTTTGTTCAGGACAACACAACACAACAGAGAACTTTTGAAGAATGTTCAACTGTTTTCTACACAATACTTCATCATAATTCGTTAAAAAGCTGTCAAGCTCCAAAAAAAGGATCATAAAAGTGGTTATGAGACTCATTTGAACTACTTTTATGTCACTTTTTGAATGTTGAAAACTCCAGTCCTGTTTGCTGTAACTGCGTGGAAAAGAGCAACCGGGACATTCTTCGAATGATCTTCTTTTAAGTCCCACATAAGAAAGCAAGCCAGACATGAGGGTGAGTAAATGATTAAATAGCTCTTAAAATATTTGGTAAAAATATCTGTAGGCTAACAACTTTTGTGTGACTTTAGGCTTGAATTATGTGAAAAAAATCTCTCGAACAAGCTCAAGAGCCTCATCATCCACGCCAGGCTTCTCTGAAGTTCCTGAAGCAGGAGGAGGAGATTTTAAACGGCAGTCTGGTTTTGTACTGGAACTTTCTTCCATGCAGTGTCCATATGGCACAGTCTCTTGCTCGGCAATGTTTGAAACATATGTCCTGTCCTGTACATCTGAGTCAGACGTGTCTTCATCTGTCTCTGGAATGAGCATTATCTCCCCCGGGGCCTTCATTTCATCTCTAACACATGACTATGATTCATAAGAGAAATAATAATAGGTATGTATCATGTGCCATAAATAATTCATTTATGAGTCAAAATCCTTTTACCTTATCATCCTTCAAAATGCTGAGCGCTGTTTCCACGAGCTCCCTCTCGTTCATCCAGTACGTGACGACACTGAGAATGACATCGTTGGGCGAAAACAATTTTTCATCAAACGTCCGTTCACATGACATTATTAGTAATAAGTGATAATTCTTAAAGGTGTTTCTACCTCCGTCTCTTCTTCGCTCTCCGTTTTGAGGTTTTAAGTGATTTCTTCTTTCCCGCTTCTTTACCTTTACTGCATTTAACGTCAGATTTCACCATCCAGAGTGGAAGGTTTCGGGGCTTTTCGGACATTATGTAGATTAGGATTCATTTGTACCGAACCAGCCAAGAAATGTTCTTTTTAAATTCTTCATTGACTGTTTTTAAGATTATGAATGTTGTGTGTGCCACCTTCTGGTCTGGAGAACAATATACGGTTATTTCACAAGAAAACTTTTTTTATAACTGTAAAACCATGTGTGAAACGTGACCTAACGTGACATTTATATACACTTTTCCTGAAAATACAGTAGGCTTTCATGTAAAAATCTATCTTCACACACACACACACACACACAGCTGGGCAGATTGTTTGCAAATTGTGTTACGGATGACAAATTACATGACAAATAGTAGTTAGTAATGTAATCCAGATTACTCATTCGGACTATTTTTTAATTACTTCTGACCTAACTCGTTTATCATTTAGATTTGAATGGGATTATTGTGTGGTCTGGGTGAATACTCGATTCTGATTTGCTGCAGGGTGTCCATTAAAAAGTGATAGAAGACACCTAGTAAATAAATAAACCGCCAGGCGTAACCAGGGAAATCAAGTTATTGTTTGTAAAAACTTTAGATTTCGATTGTAAAACTAATTAAAATATAAACTAATGTTTTAAAAATGTGTTATTTGGCAAGTGACCATGGTATAAGCGGGTTAATGCCCTTCGACGTGTCCATTGTCAGGTATTAATGGACTTCGGCGGAGGCAACCGTCCTCCGCGCACACCTCGCCGTCGTCCATTAATACCTGACAATGGACACCTCGTCGGGCATTAGCCTAACCCTTAACTTACATAAAAAATATTTTCCATTTTCTGTTATCAACAACTTGAAATGCATTAAAGCCAGCGTTTTTGAAAAAAAGTTGCCAGTCACTGCCAGTATTTTTGATCATTTTCACAAAAGTGTCATGGCCCCCAGAATATTTTGATGTATGAATATCTGAACGTGCAATATATCAAAAGAAAGAACAGACCCCTGCTTTTAAACAAACAAAACAAAATCATGCTAATTTAACGCATTCTGTTTTTATTAACATTTTAATGTGGTTAAGTTTCATATTTTTTCTTTTATTTTAAATAGCAAATAGCTGAAAAAATCGTGTTTTTGTCAAAGGCTATATCTGGATGGGATTCAGAACAATGGTCAAAATGATGATCAATCTCATTATTTTACATATGCATATGCTTGCATAATGCTATCGCTTGTTTCTGCCACTTCTTCACGTCTTTTTCAGAAGATGTCTAATAGAGCCCCCTAATAAAACACAGAAATCTGGAAATTTCCGTCAATGGCGGGGAAAGAGTTAAGAATTACATAACTAGGGTTAATGAAAGAGCTGCAGAGGAATTGTGAGTTGATGAAAAGCTATGATTAATTAAATCACACAAAAAAAATATGAATAAATCATTTGAAAATAGAAGATAAATAAATATGATTAAACATATTGAACTAAAAATATTAATATTTTATTTGTTTACCTGCATGTCAATGTGACCATTATCTGACATCAGAGCACATGTGTTGTTCAATCATTGAAAAATTAACTTAAAATCTCAGGGGTCTCCAAAGTGTCTGTAAAAAAAAAGGTTTGGGAATCCTTGCATTACATGAACCAATCAATAATAAAAGGCAATGAAATTGCACATTTGAGGTTTTCCAGGTTTGAAATGTGTTTGTCCAGACTTTTGTACAGATCAATAGTCAGTGAAGGTCTCAGGATAAGATGAAGACACTGTCTGTTTATATATCAGCAGTGTTCAGTAACTTGCATATTTATTCAACTCATACCTGGTGTAAACGAGACGTGCTTCAAATATAGAAGCGTCACAAATTGTTTTACATGGCCCTTCTAAACAATATGATGCACAATATAGGAGTATGAATAATTTACTGTCATTGTGTGAATATGTAATAATGTAATCAAAAAGTAACTAATTTTATACTATAATCTAATTACATAATCCAGATTACATGGGTACTGCATGCACGCACGTACACACACATATAAATATATGTACATATATACATATATATATATAAATATTCAAGTGTCAAGTGTGTAATTATTTTTCAGTACGATGAATAACTGCTCACACAATCAGACATGAGTATAATCAGAACTATAAAAAGAACTTTAGACCTTGTCAGAGTTTATTTAACAGTATATCAGAATATCATACAGGTAAACAAGATTTTAGCAAAATTTATTATATCCGTACTGTTGCATTTCATAAAAATATTTGATCACTTAGTCTTTGAAACTATCAATAATACATTAAACCATATTTATAGGAGTACAGCTGTACAAGGTAAATACACATCTAACACTAGACAGTAATATTGATCTGAATGGGCCCCGGAACGTGCCATCTTTCACAGATTCAATATTTTCTTCCTTAATATAAAATGTTTTTTTTTTTTTTTTTTCTCTTCGTCTTATTTTCACAGCAGGCAGGATACAGCTTCAAACAGTAAAAGCTATGAGCTGTGCAATAAATGCATCTACCTTTTCCTTCACCGTTTCTCGCAGTCTGTCTCTCCATGTAAACAGCAGTTTATTCTAGCACACTGCACCCGATGATGGAATCAATGGAGACTACAAATATTATGTGCTAGCTACAAAAATCATCAGGGAGATATGAACAGGGAGCATTTTATTGTGGCACACATTACTAATATACACTATCTTGTTTCCACTGCAAAAAAAAAACAAACTTGATTCATTATTTTCCTGTTGTTTTCCATCAAAAACATCCTTAAAACAAGATGAATCTACTCGATATTATACGTCTTGAAATAATTTTTTTTTATTATTTTAAGCATAAATGTAACCAAATTTAGTGGTTTGTACTTAAAACAAAAATAAACTTGAGATACACTTAATCTGTTTTTATTTATTTATTATTCACACATTCCAAAAGTATGACAAATGTCCATTAAATTGGATTGAGTAATCTATAAATGGTGTACATGGTTTTTGTAAGAAAAACTAGAATTTTTCGGGTCAGAGGTCACTCGCCCACGGCCGCTGACAGAAGCCAGTGATTATAGTTTATTAAGTTTTAAATATAGATTTTGTTTGAGTAAAAACGGTTCCCTTCAGAAGGCCTTTATTAACCCCTGGAGCCGTGTGGATTACTTTTATGATGGATGGATGCGCTTTTTTGGGCTTCAAAATCTCAGTTACTATTCACTCCCATTATAAAGCTTGGAAGAGCCAGGATATTTTTTACTATAACTCAGCTTGTGTTCGGCTGAAAGAAGAAAGTCATATACACCTAGGATGACTTTATGGTAAATTATGGGATAATTTTCATTTTTAGGTGAACTATTCCTTAAACTCGTTTAAAGGATGTTTAGAAAATGTTACAGGAAAACAATGTTTTTTTTTTGTTTTTGCAGTGTTGAGAAGTAGGAATGTGATAAGCTTAAATTGATATGCAACATTTTCAATACATCTCAGGATATTCTGTAGTTCAAGAAACCGCTTGAAAATCCGGAAATACATTCCACATACCTCAAAAACAATTGAATTGGCACAGTTATCAGCCTGTGATCAGAATGACAGGTGCTGAGCAGCATAAGACAATTTCACAATTAAATGAATACAAAAAGAGGTGAAACACTGCATGGCATCGAACCCTCCTCCATCACTGTAAATGTTTCTGTTGATCACTATCACCGTATGAAACGCATTAACACACAGTCTCCTCCGTCTATTGAAAAGTTCAGAAGATTTGGATAAAACAGCGTTTGCCGCAACAAACGCAAAATCTTGATATATTATCTCCTTATTTTCTCATGACGCTGTCCACATGTGCCAGATCAGAATTTTTGATCTTTATACATTTTCGCTAACAAAATATTTTCACGAGATCAGAAAAAATTGGCAAAGTTTGTCACCCTGAAATCAAAGGTGAAAACAAAAGATCAGCTCTTAAGATGTTTCTATTTTTTATGTAAAATGCATATTTCGTACTGCTCTTTTTCCTGCCAGTAAGGCACTCTGCCCCATACAACTGGGTCCCACCCATTCATGCTAGAGAGACCCTGATCATGCCCAAATCATTTAAAAGCATCCTTTTTCCTCGCCTCCCAACTGAACCTTAACCGTGTCTTAACCAGGTGTGTGTCAAACGATAAACTGACTGGAATTTAAAGTTCAAGTTACGTGCGATAACCGATAAATGGCCGATGTTGAAATTCCATACCATTTTGTAAAAAAAAAAAAAAAATTAAAATCAATAATTTTAAATGTTACAAGTGAATTTAGGCATCACTAGCCTAGGAATCTAGACGCACCCTAGCGGCAGCAAAAATTATTTTGCAGCCAGGGTAGTCTAGCAACTCTCCGTTGACTTTCGTGTTGGAAAAACCTAAATTGTGTCAGGCCAATCACGTCGTGTATAGAGTAGGCGGGGCGGGCTTAACATAATGACGACAGAGTTGCGACGGTTCCCTGCTAACGTTACTTGAAAACAAAGAAGAGCTGCTGCTGGCGAACATCTTTCGAATCGGCTTTGGCCGTGACTCTGGAGGACTTGGAGTTAGGTTTTTCTTTGAGAAAAGAGCAAAGAACAGTACTCATTCTTAAAAAAGGAAGATGTGTTCGTAGTTTTGCCTGCCAGATTCAAAAGTTGAATCAATCAACTAGCTCCGCTGTTGGGAAAACGCTCTGGTTGGTTGAAGCGCTGTCCTATTGCGTGCAGAGGGAATTTGAAAGACAGCCGTTTCCCGCCCCTCGGATTGAGCCGTGTCTATGGTGAGTTGCCAGACCCAACATCTTGATGTAGGTCTGGCTTGCCAGGCTAAGGCATCACAACATTATGAAAAAAAAATTTTCAATGCGAGGTTTGCTAAAGATCACATTTAATAGTGTTATTCCATTATTTATATTTTTAAGATTAACTTTGAGTGAGTGTTAGATGACAGCAAGAGAAATCTAAACGTAAAAACGTAAAAAGAAACGAGCAGGCAAAGTTAAAGGGGTCATATAATGGTACATGCACTTTTACAAGTTGATTGCACTGAAATGTCTGTTGGCAGTGCCTGTACACAACCATCCTATCATGATAAAAATCCATCCAGTGGTTTTGTTTTAATCTCCTTATATGTTTGACCCTCTCTGAAATCAAGCCGTTCGATATTGTGACGTCATAATATCCAACGCCCCTCCCGCGATTGCTGAGTGACAGCCGTGTTTCAACACAAGACCCGCCCTGAGCGAGCTGTGACAGCCGTCATAGTAGTCCGCCATTGTTGATATGCTGGAGCAGAATGGCGTCTAAGCGATTGTGGTGTTCTGTTCTTAGATGTAATAAGGAACACAGAAGTCATTTGGATGTTCCTAAATCCGAGCCGTTGAAGATGCAGTGGCTGAGTTTTGTTTTTGAAGCGATATGCCCAAAGGATTGACGCGGGGATTCCCTCACGGGGATTCCCCACGATCGTCCATGCAGCTTTACAAACGAGAAAAAACGGATCGGTACCAACGTGTTCCTGCTGAACCTCCAGAAGATGTGAGTGTAATGTTTTATTAACCTTTATATTAGTATTTATATTAATCTTTGCGAAATTTGCAAACCTTGCTGCAGGCTTCACGATGAATGCATCTCTAAGGTTTACACTCAGGGTAGCCTACATTACGGCATGTTTTCTATGTACGACGTTCTCAATATAATTCATAATCCCACGTTTATAATGAACAACGCGTGGTTATTGTGTGAAACGGTGTATGCACAGAACAGAGGGGCGGGGTGAGCAAAGCTCATTATCATTTAAAGACACATGCACTGAAACGGCGTGTTGAAAACAGAGCTGTTTTTGACCAGGTAAAATTAGTGTTTTCTTACAATACTAATGAGAATTTTTAATTAAAGTATATTACAAACTTTTAATTTAGACCCTAAAGAATCATATTAGCTTGTACAAAAATGGCATTATATGACCCCTTTAAATACCCAATATCAAAATCGGCCAATAACAGATATGGTACCAAAATCTTGCACCAGGAATGTGCATTAAGAAAGTAAAAGGAAAAAATGCTAGGTAGCCCTACACATAATTACATCTTATTGGTCCAAAATCCACATTTACATATATATAGCCCCATCCATAAGTAAATCTCATTGGTCTAAAATTCACATTGACATGTATGTAGCCCCACCCATAATTACATCTCATTGGTCCAAACTCCACATTTATGTGTACATAGCCCCACCCATAGTTAGTTAGTCTTATTAGTCCAAAATCTACAATTACGTGTATGTAGCCCCACTTAATGTTAATGTTGCACACGTTAATGGTCCAAAAATCCACATTGCCGTTTATTACACATCTAATACATTCTGACTAGATGGTTTTTTTGCGCATTTGGAGTGAATAGGCAAATTATTGTTTTGTCGCACTTGGTTAAGACACGGTAAAAGACTACATGTCTCCTGGTCTCAGACCAAACTGCCCTGAAAAACTCCCTCCTTTTTTAATTAGCTCCGCTAATTAGCTCCCATGAACTACAGAGCCATCAGAGACATGGGAATGAAGCTTGTGAGGTGTAAGATGGCACCCCAAATCCACAGTGGTGGCACACAGTACTGACGCACCGAGGCTTCAGAAACATCTGCGGTCCTTCTTCGGTTCAGTTCGTGACGTAACCGAACGTTCGGCTGGGTGGGTTCATCGATAGACTAAACCATACTAACGTCACAAATTGTCTTGGGTTCTAAAGGGATACGTCCATGCGGCAGATTTGGCGATTGATATGCATTTACCTCCCATAATTCAGCCCGAATGGGTCGTCGTGATACTTTACCTTGTATCTCCATCATGGCGGCCTCCTTTTATATTTACTGTCAGTGTTTTACAATGTCTATGGTGACGGGTTTTTTTCCCATCAGACATATGATGAAACTCGATACTAAAACGTTGAAGTTCTCAACTCTGAAGTTTGTGTGTTTCTTCGGGAATCTCTTTTCATGCTACACATATATTTGCGATATTTGACCCCCAGTATCGCTAGGGGCTCGTTCTCAACATCTTGAAATGATACAAAAAATAAACAACCTCTACAAGATAAACAAATAGAGAGAGAGCTCGGGTCCACAGAACGGAAGAACGAGGTGTTGAAAGTTCGGCTCGTTCCCCAGCGAGAAGCTTCCGCTCTGGATCCGGAATTAAACAGCGAGAGGGCGAGCCACGCATCTTTGGCTGCCGTTCATCTGGATCGTTCAGAAAAACTCTTGGATCAGCGACTATATGAAAAGCAAGTTGGAGGCGACAATCCATTTGAGGTCGATGTGTCTCCATCTGTTCTTAATATTTCGACTTTAATGATCCATCTTCTCTGTTTTATAGGCTGTTCAAATCACAGCTCTTACAGGTGGACCTGCCACCCTTTGTTCCGCAGGCGAAGCCCCACAAAACTGACCATGAGGGGTGCTGTGATTGGTCCAGACTGTCACAGAATGCCACTGAAAGTCCAGGGTTTGAGGCTGGATGAGATGACAGGTGACGGCGAAGGGCAATGTCACGCTAGCGGGGTGAGACTACTTCCGACAAGGCAGGGGCGGCTGGAGAGACAGCACTCCGGGAGGCGGCACTGTCTACCAGGAAACATAAAGAACCTGTGAATCACCCGATACACCTGACTGCGCATCAAGGTTACTGCCAATGGACACAACAGAAGCTTGGGGAGCAATGGACTGAAACATTTTAGTAGCATTTCCAGTAACAAGCTAATTTAGCATTAGCATAACATGTAACGCAATGATACTATCCCTCATCCGTAACATTGGTAAGTTTGATTCATATTAGTGAATTGGTTCGTTTGGATGGTTTATGTAAATGAATTACTTCTAAAAATGATTAATGAGTCTGTGTGGCCTTTTATATATTTTGCATAGTCAAATATTTTATAAAATACAGCATTCATTACTGTATTTTCAACTTAGTACATATGTATATATACATAATTTTTATTATAAACATTTATATAAATAAAAAACATTCATACATACGAATTATGAAGGGCCAAAGGGAGTTATTAAAATATAAATGCAAATATGAATATATAGTTATAACGCTGATATATAAATGCAAATAAAAATCTACATGTAAATCAAAATATTTACTTCTTACATAAATCTGAATACATATATCTAGTATAAATATATAGATATAAATATAAATGTAAATCGTGTATTTGTAGTTCTAAGTCTGAAAATCCTACAAATATAAAAGCAATTCTGAATATATAAATGCAAATGATCAATACATCTATGTAAATCTGAATATATATATATATATACATATATATATATATATATACATATACACATATACATATATATATACAATATATCCATCCTGAAAATGTAAATGAAAATTCTGAATGTATATTTCTGAATCTTGATTATGTAAATGTAAATCCTGTAAATATAATGTAAATATATAGTTTAAATATTTAAGAAGAAGTTAATTTTAAATAAATAAGAATAAATAATTCTCTTCTTAAATAAGAATTAAATAAAAATGAATAACCCTTTGCTAAATTCCACCCCCATATTTTTAATCCATATAATTTTATCGGATTTTTGGGTAATTTAGAAATTATTCAATAAATACTTCTCTGGTTGTAAATAATCTTTTAGTTATATATTTTTTAATATCGCCCCTTGAATAACTTCATTCTTTTTAGCTACTTTTTGTTAGTAATGGGAAGCTTGATTGAAATTGAACTACTTTAATATTTCCCCAAAACTGTCATACGCACACATTCACAGTGACACAAAACTACACACAAACACGTTTTTCGACCAATCACAGTCTAGCTAAAAAATACTCATACATGCAGTGTATGCTAGCGTGCCAATGCAAACAGAAACAGGACAGAAGCAGAGAGAAAATCGACAGTTATAGAAGAAACGCAAGCAGAAAGACGTGCAGGATGCCACGAACCGTGTCTTTAGAGTGTCCCATTATGAAGAAATAGGGTGAGGCTAGAGTGTCGCTTTTCATGCACATGGAAAGGTTGGTAGATACCATTCCTACAGGACAGGAAGTAAAAGACTGAACTATTGCATTGCACAGAAGAGTTAGAAAAACAGAGCAGCTGATAGAAAAGAGGAGTTAAGACAACACCGGTTACAGGCTACCAGACGTTATATCACTATATGAAAGTTCACTGAAAGTTTAATTGATATAGTGAGTCATCAAAGGCTTTTAAGCTTTTAACAGAAAGCTTTAAGCTAAAGCAAACCGTCAAGATCACAGTGTAGCGTTTGAGCGATTGTTCCCTGTTGCACTCCAATAAGAGCATTTATGAGCCAAAATCAGCAGGTTTTTAGTTTTAAATCATGATTATCAATTCTACATTCATCTGAAAAGTTGCTAATGGCTGTAGAAGCTTTTCTTTTGGCTGTGCGTATTGCGATACTCACCATATTCCGGCACCTGTCCCGTGCCCCTTTTCAAAAGCAGACGCACTCGACGTCCACCGGCCTTGATGAGCTCGATGGCGCGAGCGTGACTCATGTCTCTCGTGCTCTCACCGTTAATTTCAATAATCTGATCTCCAACCTGCGGACATGAGGAAAATCAGGAGGGGATATTTTGAGTCAGGATCTTGTATGGTGTTTATAGTATGACATAACTGACCAATCAGAATCAAGTATTCTAGAGAGTTGTGTGATAAGTGCAAATACACTACCATTCAAAAGTTTGGGGTCTGTACCATTTTTTACGTCTCTTAGTGTCTTCAGCTCACCAAAGCTGCATTTATTTGATCAAAAATACATTAAAAACAGTCATATTGTTAAATAATGAGCTGAATTTTCAGCATCATTAGTCATCATTTGCTGCTCAAGAAACATTTCTTATTATTATCAATCTTGAAAACAGATGTGCTGCTTAATATGCTTTATATTTTTGTGGAACATTTTTTTTCTTTGTTGAATAGGAAATTCAAAAGAACAGAATTTAATTGAAATAGAAATCTTTTCTAAAATTATTAATGTCACTTTTGATCAATTTAAAAAAATGGATATGGTGAAGGAAAAAATATTTGTCACTGCTTTTGCATTCTCTTGCAAATGTTTTGCGTTCCCCCGAAAAACCTTTGCGAGAGAACGCAAAAGAATTGACTTCTACAAAATATTTTTTTCTAATTACATTTTTTCTAATTTAATGCATCCTTGCTAAATAAAAGTATTAATTTCTTTAAAAACAAAAACTAAACTTTTGAACGGCAGTATATGTTGCAAGCCAAATATACTTTTACATAAATAAATGCGTTTCTTCTTACACAGGGTGAAACGTTCAAAATAGATCTTAACAGTTTGAGAGTGAGACTCTCATTTGTAAAAGTGCAATTATCGAAAGCCTTTTCCTTCTAACAGTTTGAACTGACAATCTCAGAATGCACGTGTCTGAAGAGCTTTCTCACCCTCATTCTGCCGTTGCGGATCGCAGGTCCGTCCTCAGCCAATCTCAGCACAAACAGGTCCATTTTATATTCCCGTCCCCCGCGGATACTAAAGCCAAATCCCTTCACACTTTTCTCCAGTTCCACAGTGAAATAGTCATAGTCCTAGAAAAATTAAAATGAAAATAAATAAAAAAGTGTGGCACGCTGCTTTTCAAAACAACCCCCACATTTGACTTTTATTTAGCTTTTATCCAATTTAATATTCATTTATATGTATTTACTTATTACTAAAATGACCAAAAATTACATTTAAAATCATTATATAAGATTTGAAATTGAAAATGATTTTTTTTACATACATACTGTATATAAATATAAATATATAATGTATATATACACAGATATATTATATACACACACACACACACACACACACACACACACACACATATACATACCTACATATACATATATATATAACCCCCACATTTGACTTTTATTTAGCTTTTATCCAATTTAAAATTAATTTATATGTATTTACTTATTACTAAAATGACCAAAAATTACATTTAAAATCATTATATGAGATAAAAAATGCATTCAAATATTTGTAAATATATACTGTATATATACATATATATATATATATATATATATATATATATATATATATATATATATATATATCATTTGCCTTTTATTTAGCTTTTATCCAATTTAATATTAATTTATATTTATTTACTTATTACTAAAATGACCAAACAATCATTAAATGAGATAAAGAAATGCATTTAAATAGTTGGTAATATATACTGTATATATATAACACTGAATAACATTTTATTCAGTGCATAACAGGTATAGAACAAATACAAATGCTCATTATCTTCTACACAAAAACAAATGAAGAGATAAAACATGGTGCTTTAAATGGAGATTTTCCAGCTGCATTGCACTGTTATTGTTCCGTCCTCTGAATATCAAGTATTATTTTTCAGTGATAACACGAGCAGTTTCACCTGTGGTCTGTAATCGGCGATGGAGTGTTGTCTGTAGTCTATCAGAGAAGGAGGGTGCCTGTACTCCATGGTGGGCGGCTGTCTGTAGTCTGCTACAGGTGGATGTCTGTAGTCCACCGGGGGCTGTCTGTAGTCTGTGTATGCAGCTTGGCAGATATCGGGTTTAACATCCTGCCTGGCTTTTACTTCCGACCTGCAGTTACCAACAAGATCAAATGAAGCGATCTTGTCCCGCAATTCACTACACGTTTCCCACAGAATTCAAGTTCAAACCACCTAAACTCTCGGAGAATGTTGCTTTTATGTCTTATGTACAATAAAAACAACATATTGTGAATATAGTTCACGCCTAGCGATGACCTTTTCTTCTCTCGGACCATGTGACCAGCTCTTTGCTCATGTGCTATTTATTAAATCTCAGTTCCCATCTTTCATAATGCATAAATCAGAGAAGTCTTGAGCCAACCCTAGGAAAAAACCCTGCTTGAGAGGAAAAGCATGTATTATTGAAGAGGTAAATAATTTATTTTGAAGTGTTAAGTGATGTTACTCGGGCTGGTACGAGAGAAAGACAGCAGATGCTTGAAGAGTTATGTGAGATTGCCCAAGGCAGTTGGGTTGAGCCCGAAGACTACCTGAGAGAAACCTTGAACACATGGGGAGAAAAAACAAACAAAAACAAGAATAAAAATGAAGGGATTTAGGTGGGTCAATCTCGTCAAGAACATGCCTGACTCATTTCACCCCAAAAGTAGAATATGAAATTAAATATATGATCATTTTATTAATTAATTTTTTTGCATTTTAATTGAATTTAAAATCATTTTAATTAAAAAAACACTATTCGTTTACGTTTTATATTTTGCAAACAATGGAACCTGATTTTGTACCAGTGAAGATTTCTTGCATTGAAATGTGAAAATGAAAAACAATTTGTTCAAAAAAGCAATGAAAAACAGCATTAAATGCTATATAAATTGTAAACTAAATTGTAACTATTTAAATTTTTAAAAATCAATGTTATTTTTTTTATTGTAATACATGAGAATTTCCATTTAGAACTGATAATTACATAACATCCGGATAAATTACATTATGGCAAATTTTGGGGAGGAAATGTGCTTAATTGTGATAGAAATTTTATAATGGAAAAAAAAAAATCTTGGTATAAAATGGTGTAATTAGTACAGTCTTCATTTTCTTTATGCAATATAAATGTGTTTAACTGTGATGAAAAATAATGTCAAGGCAAAAAACCTTTACAATATAAAAACAGTCAGTCACATGGATAGATAGATAGATAGACAGATAGACAGATAGATAGATAGATAGATAGATAGATAGATAGATAGATAGATAGATAGATAGATAGATAGATAGAACGATAGATAGATAGATAGAACGATAGATAGAACGATAGATAGAACGATAGATAGATAGATAGAACGATAGATAGATAGATAGATAGATAGATAGATAGATAGATAGATAGATAGATAGATAGAACGATAGATAGATAGATAGAACGATAGATAGAACGATAGATAGAACGATAAATAGAACGATAGATAGAACGATAGATAGATAGAACGATAGAACGATAGATAGATAGATAGATAGATAGATAGATAGATAGATAGATAGATAGATAGATAGATAGATAGATAGATAGATAGATAGATAGATAGATAGATAGAACGATAGATAGATAGATAGATAGATAGATAGATAGATAGATAGATAGATAGATAGATAGATAGATAGATAGATAGATAGATAGATAGATAGAACGATAGATAGAACGATAGATAGAACGATAGATAGAACGATAGATAGAACGATAGATAGATAGATAGATAGATAGATAGAACGATAGATAGATAGATAGATAGAACGATAGATAGAACGATAGATAGAACGATAGATAGAACGATAGATAGAACGATAAATAGAACGATAGATAGAACGATAGATAGAACGATAGATAGAACGATAGAACGATAGAACGATAGATAGATAGAACGATAGATAGATAGATAGATAGATAGATAGATAGATAGATAGATAGATAGACAGATGGAATGGTCGATAGAAAGCTAGAATGATTGATAGATAGATAGATAGATAGATAGATAGATAGATAGATAGATAGATAGATAGATAGATAGATAGATAGATAGACAGACAGATGGAATGGTCGATAGAAAGCTAGAATGATAGATGGATTGAAGGAACGATAAATAGATAGACAGAGAGATAGATAGATATAGATAGAACGATAGAACGATAGATAGATAGAACGATAGAACGATAGATAGATAGAACGATAGATAGATAGAACGATAGATAGATAGAACGATAGATAGATAGATAGATAGATAGATAGATAGATAGATAGATAGATAGATAGATAGATAGATAGATAGATAGATAGATAGATAGATAGATAGAACGATAGAACGATAGAACGATAGATAGATAGATAGATAGATAGATAGATAGATAGATAGATAGATAGATAGATAGATAGATTGATTGATGGAACGATAAATAGATAGACAGACAGATAGAATAAAGAACACAAACTTTTCTGCTCATGTTTTCTTTTCTGTTCAAGCTTTAATATTATATTAGACATGACAATTATATATTCGGGCAAACAGTACCTGGTGTCATGAAGGTACAGCTGTGGTGGCACCTGCACTGATCCGACTGAGGTAGGTTGAACCCCCGGGATGCCTGGATCCACAACAGGAGCAGCCTGAGTCCCCACTGAGCCCGACTGCATGGCCTCCAGGCCGGGCTGACTCACAGGGAGACTGCTCTGAGTCACCGGGGGGCTGCCGTGGGGAGCTCCGGGGCCCGGCTCCATCAGCAGAGGGCTGGGCTGTGTGGTGGCCGGGCTGGGGTGGGGCGCTGGTGGGCTGGGGTGAGCCACGCTCGGGCTCTGCTGGGCGGCTGGGCTGGACTGAGTCTGAGGACTGTGCTTCTGGGCCACCATGGGACTCTGCTTCTCCGATGTAGGGGCCGAATGAGCACCGTTTACGTCTAGGGCACAAAATGATTGTGTTTTCAATGGAAGAAGACAGAAATCTTTCTTTATTGTGACGTACTCTGATCATACCTTCCTCTGGGATGATGTGCAAGGTGACAGTGAGTCCAGCGTCTTTGATCAGCTTGACAATGTCAGCGTGAGGCATGTTGATAATAGACTGACAGTTGACAGCCATGATACGATCACCAACTTTCAGCTTCCCACAGCGATCGGCCGGACTGCCCTCGATGATGCGGCCGATCTTATGTGGCACAGCTACAAAACATATGAATGGTGAATTTGATGGAAAATATTTTGGTCATATTTCAGTTAAAAAAACTATATATACCCCTGCAATATAAAAAGAAATACAAAAAGTAAGAAATAATAAATAATAAAAAGTCCATTTTAGTACTGTTAATTCTTTTTAACATTGAAACTGAATTTTCATCACAAAAAAGAAATTTATAAAAAGTTATAAATATTTATGAATTTATAATTTATAAACATTACTATAATAATATTCTCAATATTCTTCGGCTTCAAATAGGCTTCATTTGCTATAATAATAATAATAAATATTGAATGTTAATATAATTAAAAATATTTAATAACATTAGTATTATACATTTATTTTATATTTATAATTTATATAACATTATAAATATAAAAAACTATTATAAATATTCTCAATATTAATCTTAATGGTACTAAAATAGGTTTAATTTGCTAATAATAATAATAAATATAATAATATAACCAATATATTTGTATCAATATTACTATTATAATTGTATTTTATATAAATATTTATTACTTTTCTTAATAGTAATCTGCAATATTTTGCAATATGCAACAAAAATGATTTTTTTAATTATTTTGGGATGAATGGGTGCCGAACAGATTTTTATTATTTTACATGTTATGTGAAATTCACCCAAATGTGGATAAGACGCATCAGCTTCCTTCCTTTGAAAGGCAATGACTTTTTTATGATACAGGTTCTGATCCCAGACTTTCAATACATCTTAAAACATCACCATGTGTAAAAGAATGCAATAGTGTTCACCAGAGCATCAGGGTGACAGACAGCTGTGTGAAGAGGGGACTTACTTATTGTGTTTGTGGTCTCTGGACGGTTGAGGGAGCTGATGATGACAAAACCAAAGCCTTCGCTTTCCTTGCGGTGTATGACAACATCAGTGGTGGGGGGTAAGTTGACCGGACACACTGCATGACCCCGGGGAGAACTGCTTTGATTGGCCGCTGCACCGTTTTCCTCGCATGGCTGGCCTGCAGGTGGCAGCACACACAATCTCAGCCAATGCAAACACAAACCACAGCAAGACTCAAGCTCTTACACAAATTACACTTTTACATCTTGATAATGTAATTAACATTAACACTGTAAAGCCTGACGTATGAAAAATATTCAGAAAAATATTTATTTAAATGCAACAGCTTAAACATCTTTTTATATTATATATATTTATATCTTTTGAAAGGCTCAATCAAGCTGTTGCATTTAAATAAATGTGATTTTTCAGAATATTATTTTTATATATATACTTAATATATGTACTTATATACAGTACCAGTCAAAAGTTTGGAAACATTACTATTTTTAATGTTTTTGAAAGAAGTCTCTTATGCTCATCAAGCCTGCAGTTAAAAAAAACAAAAACAAAACAAAAAACAGTAATATTATGAAATATTACAATTTAAAATAATGGTTCTCTTTTTTAATATACTTTAAAATGTCATTTATTTTTGTGATGCAAAGCTGAATTTTCATCAGCAAGTACTCCAGTCTTTGGTGTCTTATGATCCTTCAGAAATCATTCTAATATGATGATTTATGATCAATGTTGGAAACAGTTGTGCTGCTTAATATTTTTTTTATAACCTGAGATACTTTTTTCAGGATTATTTGATGAATAAAAAGTTAAAAAGAACTGTATTTATTTAGAATAGAAATCTTTTGCAACAATATACACTACCGTTCAAAAGTTTGGGAACAATATTTTTTTTTAAAGAAATTAGTACTTTAATTCAACAAGGATGCATTAAATTGATAAAAGGTGATGGTAACGATTTATATTGTTAGAAATGTTTTTATTTTGAATAAATGCTGTTTTTATGAATAAATGCTGTTAACGTTTTACTCATCAATGAATCCTGAAAAAAGTATTCCAAAAAAATATATTAAATAGCACAACTGTTTCCATCATTGATAATAACTGAGTATCAAATCATCATATTAGAATGATTTCTGAAGGATCATATAAAGACTGGAGTACTTGCTGATGAAAATTCAGCTTTGCATCACAAAAATAAATTACATTTTAAAATATATTAAAAAAGAGAACCATTATTTTAAATTGTAATAATATTTCATAATATTACTTTTTTTTTTTTTTTTTTTTACTGCAGGCTTGATGAGCATAAGAGACTTCTTTCAAAAACATTAAAAATAGTAACATTTCCAAACTTTTGACTGGTACTGTATGTACTTTATGCAAACCATTTATATACATACATATATATATATATATATATATATATATATATATATATATACATATATATATATATATATATATATACACACACACATATATACATATATATATATATATATATATATTTATAAATGGTTTGCATATTAGTTTTTTGTTAAGTATATTTGATACATCAGGCTTTTATGGCTCATATAATATGATATAGTGAGAATATGGAGCTCATACTTAAGGTGGAAAAAACGAACTAAGCAAAAATATGCAATTTGGTGCAGATGCTGATATTTATATGGCCTGAATGTAAGATGAAATTCGGATAGCTTGAAATGTAAATCAATGAGATCTTTATATCACTATAGCAGAATACTTACATAAAGTGCATATAAATGTCAGTTGCCACTCTACATCTCCCAATAATATGTCTTATTAAAATGACATTTAATTGCTTAGTTTTATGATCAGAGCTCTGTAATTTTCATTGTGGGGGAAAAAGTATATGTTGTTTCGTATTTCACGCTTGCATATTAACATGATTTTTCTAAAAAATTATAAATAATCAAGTTAACCTAAGTTGCTTCAGTCCAGTAAGTGTTCATCTTGAAATATTACAAACAATATAAAAGTTATTCTGATATTTACTTTATTTCGACCTGTTTTTAGAATGATACTAAAAGGCCTTTACTTGCTGAAAAGTATAAACTATCAATCAGACGACAGAAGGCACGTAGCAGCAGACTGTGTACAATAGGGTTTTCAGCAAAGTTTTAATCATGTTGATCATTTGCATATCAAATAATGATACAGTAGACTTTACAGGGTTATTAAAGAAACTAAAAAATGTATTTGTCTAGTACCATGTAACTGCTTTATAAACCCTGCCAGTGTAGTTCCAGACTGGATTTAAGGATGTAATAGTTGTTTTTGTGTCACTGGAGAGTTTTGCTCACCCTGCTGCAGCAGAACCCTCCTCCTGACGGTCAAGGTGACCTGTCCGTTTCGTGCAGCCGCGTGCATGAGGTCGATGACGTAGCGGTGTGGTCTCCCCGCCACGGGCATCCTGTCAACCGAGACCAGCTCATCTCCTGGACGCAGTCTGCCGTCGCGCTCCGCGGGGCTGTTCTCTATGATTGCTCCGATCACAATCTGTGGAGAAGAATCAGTCATCACATTAATATGAACTGACATTCACAGTCTCATTATAATATTGTCATCAGTTTTACATTACATGTTTAACAGCAGTTTTCTTGACTAGCTGATGGGTTTATAGATATCTAGCTTGACAGAAAGTCGATTTTCTGCTTAAGAAAAGTAAATTAAAATACCAGAGATTACCAAAGACAACTAGCTAAGAGACGAGCGTTAATAAACTGTCATTTGAAATCCAAGGAAATCCATGACAAATTAGGCTATTCTGCTCAGAATCTGTGTGAAATAAAGCAGTACACCTTATATACAGTTGCTTTAAATGCTATCAGATGCTAATAATATTTTATATATTCCTTGGTACTGAACAAGGTTAGAGTTATTGCTAATGATAACTATTAGCGGTAAGCAACAATTTAGTAAAAAATAAAAATAATATATTTTTTTTACACATTTTCAAATATTTCTCAGTCCTGGCTTCAGACTAGCAACGTGTTCTGTCAAAACAACAACAACACTTCTGATTGACATGTAAAACAACCAATCACAGCGCCGTGTCTCTCGTCACAGGCAGATGGAACAATTTTTGATGGAATGAAATGGATGAAAACACTGAAATTAGATAACTATTTATGGAAAATACAAGATCAAAACTGAAATCAAAAATAAAACCAAAACAATTAAAGCTGGGCGTTATAGTGAAAATATCTCCTTATGAGTAAGTAGTGTTATTGTAGTAAATTATTGTACATCTCAAAATATAATTTTGCTGGAAATTCATCCCCACAATTTTATATACACATTCAATTTTTTGTATTTGTACATGCTAAATGTATTTTTTTGTTCTTATGTTTCTTTTGAAGCTTGATGGACAAAAACTTATGTCACACGATTATTGACATCATCGCAGATGCATCATAAATCTGCGTATTTGGGTCACTTAAAAAAAAGAAAAGAAATTAATTTAGAATGTTACAATAGATTTTCATTTTCAAACTTTCCATTCATCCAAGAATCTTGAAAAAAATGTATCACGGTTTGCACAAAAATATTAAGCAGCTCAACATTTGCCTTCTCAACATTGATAATAATAAGAAATGATTATTGAGCACCAAAATTAGCAGATTAGAGTAAGTAATGATTCGCAGCTTTGAATCACAGTTATTTTGAATTGTTTTGTTATTTCACAATATTACTGTTCGATTGTATTTTTGATTAAATAAATGCAGCCATGATGAGCATAAGAGACTTATTTCAACAAACGATTAAAAATAAAATCGTACTGACCATAAACTTTTGAATGGTAATGTAAATCACTATACAGCCCAGCTCTAATAATTACTGTAAAATTTTCAAAACTATAATAACCACTGTAGTCATATACCATCATAGTGTCATGGTATATGCCCAAATAAAAACACGATACTGCTAATGTCATATAAGTAGCTGAAGTAAATGAATTTCCATCTGCTGCTCATGGAGCTGTACAGATATGAGCCAGTATCTGTTTCTCCTGCCCCATACGAGCCTTGTCACGGGCCTCCGGACTCACAGCCTGCACCGCCTCGTCTCCACCCAGGATCCTGAAGCCGAAGCCGGTCTTCTCACGCAGCAGGTGCACTTCCACTTCCTGGTACTCCACACCTGAGGAACAAGAATAACAGATTAGATCAAACGCACCCAATCCATGCTGCTTCCTCGGTATGTTTGACATAAAAGCAGAGATCAGGGCTTCTTCAGGAACATCAAACCATCCCTAAACCTAACCACAAGCTGAGGAATCAGAGAACGCCACACGTTATGTAGGTCGGCTCACCAACTGGAGTGCTGAACCTTCTGATGTACTGGAGGATAAGAGTATGGTGGTAGACAGAGAGCTAAATATAGAGCCCTAAAGTCACATGGGTTACATAAATTAGCCATTGAAATGGGACTAACGGCATATGTGCTCTGCGACTTAAAGAAAGGGAAAGCAGCACAAAAGACTTGCCTGTAGAGTCTGTCAGCGTCCGAGGCGGGATTGGCTCTGTGCGAATGAGAAATGAAAGCTTCAAACTATTTATTAAAATTATTCAAAAATACTTTTGAACTATCAACTGGCTTTATGCTTTATTGAGGCTCATGTGTGGGAGGAATCTCAAGGAACCTGTCAAGAATTTCATAGGCTCATATTTCACCCCTAAATGAAAAGAAATGAGTAAGAAGTCATTGGATTGAAGAAAATTAAGCCTTTTTTCTAGTTGTGACATGATTTATGAAAATGAAGAATTTACATTGTCATTAATATGATGTGAGAAAAATAATATAGTATAGTATAGTCATCCAAACATCCAAAAGCCATTCAGTCATAAGAATTTGTGGAGAAACTTCCGAAAAACTAACGGTCCAAAAAATGCTTCATTTTTAAGCAAATATACATGTATATAAACGATTAGAATGCACGACTTACGTCTGCTTTCGTAAATGGCACGTGACTTCTCATAGAGGTCGTAGGGGTCAGGCTTGCCCAGGTGGAAGCCCTCTGTGTCCGGAACGGAGGAGCGATGGAGCGTCTGTCCGGGATGTGGAGCGCCGTGGGGGAGCAAAGTGGCCGACAAGCTGGTCTGGGGGCTTCCTTGAGGGTCCCACTGCAAGGGCAATACAGACATAGACCGGTTTGAGTGGATAATACACATGCATACACTAAAACGTCTCCTATGTAGATCCTTTAAAAGATCAAGCAGAGAAGATTGGGTGTATCATTATTAGTACCCCTGTCATTTCTCCTGTCCTCTTTCTGAGAGGAGAGAGTTTAGCAGTCCAATCGCTCTCTGGAGGTTCAGCGAAGGAGACGAATTAAGCCCTAAGTGTGGAACTAAAGTGTGAAGCGAAGTGTCTGTGCTACAGTCATGCGCCCCGGGGGCTAATGGATCCTATTTCCTGTGAGCTGTTCATTTCACCTGCAGCTTTCTGCTTAACCTGCCAATTCCATTACGAGCCCTGAATTCAGCCGAACCGGACGGCCTCCTGAAAATGATGTACCTCACGCTGGCATGAAAGTGAACTCACATGAAATTAGATATCAAGGCTAGTTCTAGAAATACCTAAATGAGCTAAATGAAATGGTCCGTTACTTTACAAGGCTTCGGCGAAACTTAACCTGAGATGTGTAGTCTATTTAGTTTCTCAAACAGCATTTGTGGACCTGCAATGCAATTAAGGCATGTAAGACTAAGGAAAATTATACCAGAGAACAAAAAACCCTTAGCCTGGCTAACGTCAGACCTCTTTCTCATTGAGACGTGGTCTGGGAACCACATGTTCATTTTCTCGTATTTGAGGCGTGGTTTACGAATGCCCAGAGCCGTTTATTGGGCGCTACGAATGTCTATCAAATGCGCTGTACGTAGCTCATAGCCAATCGTTTCAATTATACCAGATGACGTATGTAGAGCGACAGAAATTCGACGAGGAAGAAGACGAAATAAACTTGCGTTCTAAACGACTTAGGACACTATCTAAGGCTGCATCGAAAGTTAACTTCACGTCTGATGCCATGTTTGATCCATGGATATAAACAAACTGCTTCGGTGTGTCGCATAGACGTCGTCATCGTCTTGCTGCTCCCTCCCCGTTCTGTGATTGGTTCCCTTTTTGAGGGGAAAATCTGGTCCATGGTGTCCAGGCTGCCTAGCAACGTGAATAAAATCGCACTGCGCGCAAGGCAGCATTGGGAAACCCAGGCCAAAAAACCCTGGGAAGAATTTGTTTGTTGTGGGATAGTGATAAGAGCAGTCTGGGTGTTCTGCTAAACATCACCTCTCGCTGGAATACTTGATTCTGATTGGCCAATTAGAATTAGCCAACCCTGCAGGTAAATATTTTTTGTATAAAGGCCACTAAGCTATGCCAAGTAAAAATATTTTTAAATAAATTATAATTAACTAAAAACTATAAATTGTATTATTTATATATATATATATATATATATATATATATTATATATTATATACACCCACATTTTCTGCTTCCTGAACTGTGCTTTGTGCAGAATTAAATGTATACATTTTTATATTTTTTCATAAATAAAAATAATGCAAAATACATTTCCATGGCCTTCTTCAAAAAAAATATATGAATAATACATTTTCTCAATTTAATCACCATTGGCCAGAGTGGGAAATAAATACTTTGGACCCTTCTGAAAGGGTTTGTATCATGCTGAAGTGGTTTATTTTGTGAAATAAATAACCTGTGAATAAAATAAATAAGAAAATCCGACAGGTTTGGAGTGACATGAGGGTGAGTAAATGATGACAGAATTTTCATTTTTGCGTGAACCCTCTTTAATATTTCAACTTCAAATTAATCCATTTTCAGAAAGGAGAAGTTTTGTTTTTAAGTCCGCCAGAGCTATAAATCACACAGCATGATTGAGTCCGCGGGTCTCCGGGACATTGGAGGAGGAATATCAATTGAGTATCACCTGCATAATCTTTGCTCGGAATAATTTCTCTTCATGATAAACACATTCTAGCGCGCACCTCTCACACACACACACACACACACACACACACACACACACACACACACACACACACACACACACACACACACATATTAAAAAGGCACACTTTGCTGTCGGTTAAAGCTTTTTGTTTGCTAATGCAGCAGCACAAGAGTCATACTGATTAAGTACGCCACCCGTGGCGGCTGCGTTAATGCATCTGTCACCCGGGACACCTCCATGTCGGGTTTCATCAGAGTGTTATCCAGCGCGCCGGTGAACACGTGCTGAGACTAAGAACTCGTGGCTGCGGTTTGTCTTTAACAGAGACTGGAGATTGATGCTGCAATCGTTCTGAGCTGCCGAGGGATTTCGGCCATCAAACACCAGTCCAAGATCTTTGCTAAAGGACAGCGGATAGCCAGAGGTGCGCAGGAGCTTATGTTACATAAAAACATGATTTGATCATTTCTCCAGCAAACACTGATGCAGAATGTCAAAATTCCATCAGCATACCTGCAGAAATGATCCATCAATTCAAGCAAATATTGGCAGAAAATGCTGAAAAATCTAACAGTACACAGTTTGAACTTATTCTACTTAAGCAAATATGCAATCCAATGATTAGCCTTAACTATCCATTAAAAAAAACTAAAATGTTGTAACATTTGATTCATTTATATAAAATCACTATCAATATAAAAATAGAATACTACTGATAAAACACATCTTTACACTTTTTCATATGAACAACCATTTAGGATCTGTACAAAAAAATCTGTATTTGTTTGATTCACTCCAAAGAACCGACTCATTCATACGAGTCATTTGTTTGGGAAGCTGACTACACTGTTACAATACGTGTTTGATTCATTACAAAGAACAAGTTATTAGAGTTCTGGAATCAGACCACACTTGTTGCACTGTATGTGTTTATTTCTCGTAAGAGCCATTTGTTTAAGGTTTGGACTACACTGGTTGCTATATATGTATTTGAGTCACTAAAAAGGGCAATTTGTACATACAGTACTTTATGTTGTGTCGAATTGTTGGCCAATTCGCCTGAATTTGTATAATCTCACATGGATATTTTCATGCGATCTGCTTACGCCCCACTGACCTTATGTGCAGGGGTGGACCTTCAAGCTGGATTTAAAAAAATAATTCTGTACAAATCCCATTGTACAAATTCATACGAAATTGCAACCTCATAAGAGTTTTCTCATGAGATCAGGTTGAGCCATTCGTTCAGGAATTGAACTACTCTTCTTGCGGTGTCTGATTGGTTCAGTATTTGCAGTAGCTGTGTGGTGGCGCCACTGAATGAGTAGATCAGGAAATGTCTAATTATTTTAGTACCGGTTTCCATCCACATTGGTGGAAGCATGTGCGAGAACTTTTAATGGAACCGAATGGTTGAATCTGTATTGAACTCTCGGAAAGATTGTTGAGCCGCAAGCTCATTGGCTGCTGATGCAACAGCAACCAATCAGCTGCGCTATGTAGATAATGATGCGATCACAACCAAATGAGTTTAGGATCGCGCCTGCGCCATCTAGAGTTTCGTGACAGAACTTGGTAATTTAATGTCAAGGTCAGTTCAAGAACATGCAAAAACAAACAGTTTTTTGAGAAACTAAATATTTGAAATCCATTTACCTGTTTTGTGGGATCCCAGGGTGAAAAGAGGCCTGACAGAAAATGAAAGAGAAAGATTATCATTAGATATCCCTTAGATATCCCTCATTAGATATTTTTCATATTAGTCACATAATATTTGCCCCTTCTTCTCTTCACTTCGTTGTCCTGTAGGCTCTTAAGTGAGGAAACGTTATTGCATTTATTAGTGAGGTAATTACATCATTAGCTTTGATTAGCTCTGAGCAGAAGCCAAACTCTGTAAAACAGACGTGAGACACTAAACTAGATTTTTACAACTCTTGCGACTTTCAGTCAGTTCTGAATCATCATAATGGCCAGCAATGCTTTTAGCTTATGTGTTGTATCTATATCACTGTAGCTTCCTTATATCAGTATCTGTACAAATATCTGTAGTAAAATTGCATATTATATTAATATTAATAGCAGAAGTAAAATAATTATTTTTGTCATATTTTTTCAACTCATTTATAAAAATGTATTTATGGACATACTACATATATTTACTTGAGAAGAAAATGGGGATTAATCTTTTTTCTGACTTTATTGACATTGTTTTCTTTTCTTGCTTTATGAAAAAAAAATGCTAAAAGGGTCAGAAAAATAAACATGATTCAAAATATATTAGTCATTATTTCACACAATTTTGAAAAATAATTCAAATGATTAAGAATATTATACTAAATATTGCATAACATGCTTCCTAATAATAATCTAAATCACCTAAATAAACAATTTACAAATAAAAAGATTATTTAATAAAAAATAAAAAAAATCATTATTATTAAGTATCTTACAGACTACTTTATGTTACACAAATGGAAAGCCATTTTTAAGGGTCAGATCTGGTAGAAACTATAGTGAAAACTGCACATTTTTACAGCGAGTAAAGAACTCTTATAATACTGTTTTTCAGTATTAAGTTCTCCATATAATAAAATTCATGATGTGCATTTGTGATATGACTGTAATAAGAAGAAGGTTGTTTAAGATTCATCTGCAATGTGATTATACCATGGCTAGAGGTGCTGGAAGAATAATGAGTTATGACTTTTCATTTCTCAAGTCTCATACATGTTTCTTTCAATAACATGGATTATATTGAGAGTCTTTGTGCATTCACACACTGTACGTATGGGTGTGTGTATGTGAGTATTTGTAGGCATGGGGGGCAAGGCATTTTTATGCCTACTTAAACTAACAGGATTACATCAAACGCTATATGACCAGGACACGACTTGGCAGCGAAGAGCTAAACATAAAGCCTCGGGCAAACATGCACAGTCGTGCCACTCCATAAGTCCTCATCCTCCCCCAATACATTACAAAAGATGCCATATGGACAACAAAGACCAACTTCAGTGTAACTCACATGCAAAAATTTCAAAAAATGTATTCTCTTATTGATTGATTGCTTTTAATCTGACTTGAACTGAAACAACAATTCAAAATTAGGAGTCGAATGCCATGTTTAGTCAATGGCATCAGTCGCCTCATGCTTCCTTGGGTTTCGTTCATGTCACGACTCACGAGTCTCTCTCAGGTGAAGTCTGAAAGGTGAGGGATTCGGGGTGACTGTCATCTCTGTGTACTCAGAGACCCAGATGGAATAGAGCCAAGAGGATGTAAGAGATCTGCTGAAATGCCACGGCCCTGATGATATTTCCGACAGGTCGGGAACTCAGAAGAGTACACTGTAGTTATCACCTCGCACCTGTCTGTCCAGTCCTACTCGAGATGTCAATAACCCTGACAAAAGAACCGCAGAGAGGAAGACGGACAGTGATATTGTGCTCTGACTGCGGCACTAATAAGGTAGAGAAATGCTTGAAGAATTCGAAATGGGAATCGTAAGCATTTCTGGTTCCTCAACGCTTCCATCAGTGATTCTTTTAGGAAACATTCAGAAATATTGCATTATTGCATTTACCTGCCAAATGAGATCATTTCAGATTTTAACAGACATAAATCTAATGAAATTACTTCAAAAGTTAAATTTATACAGAGTGTTTATATGGGTGCAAATGCAATTCGATAACTGGTACTAACTAGGGCTGGACGAAATATTGAATATTTGCAATATATATTTGTTATGCTTTTGCTGGCAGAATTACATACAAGTAAATATTGCTATTTATTTCTATGTATTGTTTTGTTATAATGGTGCATATAAACAAAACCAGATTAAGTATATATATTTTTTCTTTTGTTTATTTAGTAATATTTAGTGAAAAACAAGCCCTCATTCATTTTTTAATAAGATTTTTTTTTATGTATTTTACTTTTAGCATTTTTTAAATAATTTCAAATAATTTTGAATTTCATATTCATTTTATGCTGTTTTAGTAATTTTGTTATTTTCATTGTTCTTTTGTCCTTTATTATTATTTAATACATTTATTTAATTATTTTTATTAAAGTTGTAGTAAATTTAGATTTTTTTGAAGTTTTTTTGCACCTAGATTTACTTTATTTCAATTACTGAAAACTATTTACAAGTTTACAATAACAACACTGCTTTAAAAATTATAAAACACAAGTAGTTAGTTAAGTAATACCTTTACAGAAATATGATATTTACAAGATATTTTTTTAAAAATATGACTCAATATGAAAAAAAATATATTTTTATTTTTATAGCTATAAATCACCCATTTCCTAATCCTAACTAAACACTATTAAATAAAAATACTAATATATATATATATATATATACACACACATTTCTTATTTATTTAAAAATATCAAGTGAAAAGTATTTCAACCCCGGTAAGAATTCTGGATATTTGCTCGTCCTGGTGAGAAATTGTGCTTGTCTTGACATTTATTTGCCCATTCATTCTGTTGTTTAAATAGATAAATCCATGTAAATTTATGTAAATTATGATAATATAAGCTCTTCACGTCACTAAGAATAAATTATGTCTCCTCAATCAGCATCTATTTCAGTCTATTCCCTCAGTGCTACCTACAGATTGGTCTGTTTGCTGAACGCCCCGCCCCCCTTCAGCCACTCTGCATTCTGATTCGTCAGCCTGTTTATCTCCACCAGCTCAGTGTGGGAGTCGTGCTTTAATTAGACAACTGGGGAAAAGAGCTGTGAACATGGCCGGCGCAGGCCGGACTCTTGGCAGAGCGCCGTCAGGAAACTGAATGGTCTCGCACTCAGCCAGTGAGTCACGTGGGACGTCTCTCGCTCCGTTACAAGAGGCCTTGGAGTGTTTGCTGAGCGGTCCTTTAAGACTGTAGCCTTCGATATAGTCATGAAACACGCAAAGGAGGTGAGAACAGACACACAGCGTAATTGGCAGGATGCATTGGTGTAATTACTTGATTGATAGTGGTTCAGAAAAATGGACAAGCATCTTAAGAACTCATATCAGGCTTACTTAATAAACACATGGAGAGACTTTAGCGTTCTTCAAGATCGTTTCTATTAATTGCCTCATTAATTTTCATTCTAAGAATATCCTAATTATAAAGGGTGATAAAATATTACACTCTGGATGGACATTTTAATGAAAGTAAGCACTCTGATAAGTGGACTCGCATGGAATTAGTAGATTAGCTTGGCTTCTGTCTGAATATGCTAATAACTGTCACCAGCTCTTGCCAAGAGATGATACAGTGTGCAATATTGCGAAGGCTTTGCTAAAATTTCCCCAAAACAGCTCATCAGCTTCAGTTATTCTGAAAGAAAACAGTTTGAGTCTGAAAAATTGAGATGCTCTGGGAAAGTACATCTAGGACTCTATAGTAGGAGTATTTCTCTCCTCTTATTTCAAAATCTTGACGAATCAAAGCTTAAGGCAAATTAAGCTGAAGTTCACGGATGTATACGAAGTTACTTTCCTCATTTCTACTTAAATTGTGGTTTCTTTTTCACACAAAGCTGTCATAAGGCTTCAGAAGACTTGGGATATAGTGCACAGGCCATTATGACCACTTTTATGAAACCTTTATGGTGGTTTTTAGCAGGTTTTTAGCAGGTTTTGGAGCCCCCCCCCCCCAATTGTTATATTGCAAAGTGCAGTTAAAAATTGATCCTTTTGTGTTCTACAGAAGAAGAAAAAAACCATGAGTAAATGAATTTTCATTTGGCTTACAATACATACGTGAACATTTCACTTTGCCAAAGTCCAGAGTAGATTTCAGGCAACCTTCAGTACATTTCTGATGAACTTGGTCTTAAAAATGAAGGGTGTAAATGTGTGCACCTGCTGCTGCTCCTCTCTGAATGACAAGCGTAGCCTCTGTTCCCACTGGACAGTCCTTGAGCAGCTGCACCACCTGTGTGTGGTTGAGTCCCTGGAGACCCTTCTGATTAATCTCCACCATCAAGTCTCCTTCACATAACCCTGGACAACCCTGCGGCTCCAGAACCTGATCACAACGTAAAGAAACAGTTATGACACATTAACCTGCATATGAGCATTCAGACAGGGCATATAACCATTTAATATCCTCTCTATCTCTCTCTCTCTATATATAGAAATAATGTGTGTGTTTGTTCATCTATTTTCTACAAAACAATAAATAAATATAAATAAATGTATATATTGGTTATATAAGTGCATATGTTTGGTTATATAAGTACATATATGTGTTTATTTATTTCTCTACAATAAATCATATATTTGTTATATATATATATATATATATATATATATATATATAAACAAACATATATTCAGATAAATAATGTAATTATATTATATTTAATATTTAATAATTAGTTGTGTATATTTTTTTCCATTGGTGTAGTGGCCAAAAGTGATGTCCGTAGGGAATATTCGTTTTTATGACCCTACAAGTTCGATAAAATGACCAAAATATATTTTTAAATGTTTTAAGTATGAAGGAAAAATTAAGACTAAACTTAAGGTTAAGGTATTTACTGTATCGGACAAAATTGTTTGGCAAAAAACATACAGGTTTTATTTTACTATGCAAAAAACTAACAGAAATACAATAAGCAGTTTTTAATATTTCATTTGTTTTCTCTTGTTTTTGCATTTTGCATGTGTTCATAATTTCTTGGTATGACAGCCTGGCCAAAAATTAAGTCAACAAAATTTGGCATGTTTCATTGCATTATTACAAATAAAACTCTAAGCACAACTACGTAATATGATTACAAAGTTTTTAACAAATTTCGAATAATATTTAACAAAAGTGTGGAAGATGCCAATTATCCTATAGGCCGGACATTACTTTTGGTCACTACTGTATATATATATAAATAATTTAATTAGAGTTTGAGACCACTGCAATTAAATGTTTGTTAATGGATATCAGCGCACCTGTTTGACTCTCTGCCCTGTGGGACTGTCCGCTATGGTGAACCCGAAACCCTCTGCGCCTTTGGTTATAGTGAGACTCAGAAGCTCAGGGACCACGTGAGCCCCACTGGTTGCTCCCGAGGATGACGCCATGGAGACACTGTCATCAGGTGGGGGTCCCGGTGTGGTCAGGGATGTGGGCTGCGAGCCGTCCAGGTGGGTGTCTCCAGGGTGGGGATGCGGGGGAAGGCCCTCGCCGTGCTCAGGTACTAAGCGGCCAGTCAAAGACATGTACTCCATGTAATTTTCATAGCTGTTCCTTCCATTGAGCAGCAACGGGTGATCCACTAGGCCCAAAGGGGGCATGGAAGAGCTAGCGGAGGGGTCCTCTGGGTCGTAAGGGAGGGGGTATCCCCGACACAGCACCAGGGTAACGCTCTGGCCAATGGGGACTGACTGGAAGAGCTTCACCACATCAGCATGGGTGGTGCCCAAGACACAGATGTCATTGATGTAGACGATCACATCACCTGATGAAGAAATGCCGAAAATTTGAGAGTTCTAAACAAGCATATTTAAACAAAACATGAAGCGCCATACTCCCAAGAGCATTATGTCATCCCTGTCACATCTACCACTTGCTCAGAGTGCGTATGTACATAAATTAGCTTCATCATAAGGCTCTTACAAAACATAATTATGCTGCCTTCTGAACGGGTGTTCACACTGAGGTTTACAATGAAAAGGTAACTGCAAGTCATTAATTTTCAATGAAACCAGTTTAATTCTAGTGGCATGACCAACCAATGTTTTATAATGAAGTAGAGAAGACTGCAAATGAGCAATGAGATGACAACCAACGAGAGAGAGTGATACAGTTACAGGATACAGTTGTCGAGCAAGTGCGCCCTGTTCCCAACAAGCAGAATTAAAATTAATCGACACTGTAAAAAAGCAATCCTAGAATGCACTGTGAATCAGTGAAAAAAATATTTCATTCAATACTGTAAAGTATGACATTCTTATTCAGTATTTGTGTATTGTATGTATATGTGCTTATTAACATATCACGCTGTTAGCTTAGCAACATGCTAACATAAAATTCCATTGAAATCAACTGTAAGTCAAGTCTCCGGCGTATTTCACACGAGTGACGTGCAAAGTTGTCCTTTTAAGGCTCAATCACATCAAGAACAATAACTATACAGACAACTATAACAATAACTATATCAGCGCCCATGCCGCCCATCTCAACACACGCTAACTTTGTTTATTCTAAACGCTCGCTGAAGTTTTGTCGTATGCTGCTTTTAATGCTCAATCTCTTTAAAGTCGAAGAGATTCTGATTGGCTGCAAATGTTTTTATTGTTTCACAGCAGGGAAAAAATCCTTCTGAAAGCAATTCCAATGATATTGTTCACATTTATAGGGAGGGCTTTATTGTCCCAATAAGGCGGCATCCATTTTAAAAATGTAATAAATATAATCATTTACACTCTGTTATTATTATTATACCGTTTAATGTACGACAACACTGAGGTGCAAATAGTATCTGCCACTATTTATAAGTATAAATATCATCTAACTACTATTTACACGTGCAAATAGCCGCCGTCTAATAAAATAGCCGCTGTTTGACCCACTTGTTTACTAAATCCTATCACTTTGGATTAAAGTCATCTCCATGCACACACACAGAAAGTCAGTTGCATAAGTGCAGACAGTTGTAGATACTGGCTGGCTAATAATGAGACGTCTCTGTAATGAAGGCAACCTGGGGCCTGTTGAAACTGCACAAGCCAACTGTGTATGTTTGTACAGAATAGAGTAGGACTTCTATAAAAGGACCCCGTTCCCCCATTAAAAGCGGATGAAACACACAAGATCCCACCAAAGCCCAAATTGCAATGTTAGCTGGAGGCATACGCAAATAAAGCCACTGCCAGCATCATTATCAGTGAGGGCCTTGGGAAGTGATGTCACCCTCACAGCTCACAGTCGTGATACACTTCTAAAGTTAAAATATGATCAAGGAAACGAACAAGCCATCCAGAAAGGTAGAATCGCAGCGAGGACACAGGATTTCCTTACTAGGTTAAGAGCTCCTCTAAGAGAACTTACGAAAAAGCAGCAAATAAGCCTACGGTGTCCGCCTGTGATGACTCACTCAAATACGCTCTTTCATCAGAGAAAAACACAATGCGACAACCGTGACCTTGCGCTAGCTCTGTGCAAGCTATTAGAGACTGTTGTCAAGCGGTGGCTACAGAGATAATGATGTTTCCTAGTCCATGCACTGAAGGTTTTCTCCTGAGATGTGAGGTCGCTGCTTATATATCGATAAGTGTCAGCATATTAAAAGGGGGCATATTGTAATTCTAAACAGTCCACTGAAGCAGGGAAATTAAGCTTGCTGGCATTGTTTGTCTTAGCAACAGTAACTATGGTTTGGGTGACTGACAATCATTGGTAATAAAACTGAAAGGTGTCACTGAATTGATCTGAATAGGCAGATTAACATTTTCCCTTGTGTAGGCAACCTGCATCTTTCATAAAGAAGTCAATCCCAGAATGCACTGCTACCGAGGAGTAACATCATCCAAGATGGTGGACAAAACAAGAGAAACGTTGATAATAAAAAAAAAAAAAAAAAAAAAAAAAAAAAAAAAATTATATATATATATATATATATATATATATATATATATATATAGACTGTATATATATACACACAGTCTTCAGTGTCACATGATCCTTCAGAAATCGTTCTAATATAATGATTTATTATCAAACTTGATATTTTTTTGAAACTTGAAAACTGTGATATTAGTTTTTCAGGATTCTTTGATAGATAAAAAGTTAAAAGGAAAAGCATTTATTTAAAATTGAAACCTTTTGTAACAACATACATTTTTTGAAAGAAATACTTTTATTCAACAAGGATGTGTTAAATTGATAAAAAGTGACAGTAAAAATGTATATTGTTAAAATATCAGTCAGCACGACATTGATAACATTGATAATAAATCAGCATTAGAATGATTTCTGAAAGATCATGTGACACTGAAGACTGGAGAAATGAAACTGAAAATAAGTTACATTCTATATAGAGAACCAATATTTTAAATGGTAATATTTCACAATATTACTGTTTTTCTCTATTTTTGATCAAATAAATGCAGGCTTGGTGAGCATAAGAGACTTTTCCAAACTTTTGACCAGTACTGTACATATTTTTCATATTTGTGCTGTATTCTCATAGAATTAGAGTGATTATTAAAACTTTTATTTAATAACAATCTTTATTGTTATAGTTATTGTCCTTTTATTGAGCGAGCCTTAAAGGTATGGTCACATTTACCGATATTGGGCGAATATTCACAGGTAAATTAATTATTATATAGTATTTTTAACAGTTATTATCTTAAAGGAACACTGTGTAGCTTTTCAACCTTCATAATATATTTCTAAGACCCTTGTGATGGTACATCGACTAACAATAGGTTGAATGACACGTCTGCCATAGCCTGAGGGGGTCTGTATCGCTTTTACTGGCACTGCGTAACTTCGGGGTTCGGGTAGTAACTCGAGCACAAAAAGAACTACAAAATTCGACTGCTTTACGGCATACGTCACTTCCCCCACCACTTCCTCAAATTTGGACGTGAGAGGCCAACCAGCGTTTGTTTTTGGCCTTCGTGCGTATGTTTTTGTCATGGGGGCTGTTGAGTTTACACCTGGCCACTTCATGCGTTTTCTCAGATCGGATAGCTATCCTCCGAAACGCATTCGAGACGGATTTGAATCCGATCGCTCAAACCACTTCAGGAGGAGATCTGAGACGCATTCCAGACGAAACTGGACAAGTGTAAATGCATCTGGTTGTTGAAACCACATATGTAAATTGTACTCCTCCCAAAATTGCAAAAAAAAATTAAACGTGTGAAAGTGTGTTATAGGCGCTATGTAATGTTATTACGACAGTATTTACGACAGTGCAAGTATTCTACAGCGACTCTAGGGGTCGCTGTTTGACAAAAACACAATTGTTACACAGTGTGCCTTTAATTAATAAATTACAAATAGTATTTGCAATTTAACAAAATAACAAATACTTATATACTATAAAGACATTCAATACCTATATAATAGAAATATTATTAATAATATCAAAGTTTCATAGATTCAAAACCCAATTCACCCTTCTGCTAGAATATAGCAAAGTCTAACACGAAAGTTTAACACTAAGAGGCCCTGACTTCCTTGTCCTTCTCACCTGTGTCCATCTTGCCATCTTGGGCAGCAGGTCCTTCAGGTATAACGCTCTTGACCTGCAGGAACTCATCCGGCTCGTCCCCACCAATGATGGTGAAGCCGAATCCCATGTTACTCTTCTGCAGCACCGTGGTGAGGAACGTCCCTTTGAGTTGCGTGGCGTCCCTCGTGAATGGAGGCTTTTCTGAGAAGACAAACACACATAGACACTCAGAGGAACGCACTGCACACTGCACAACCACCTCTACTGCATGGTCTTTGGTGCTTCGGCATCTAAGCTAAAGTGACATGAAAGTAGGGCACACCTGAGCAACCCAAAAACCGAGGAACACCAACAAACCAATTGGGTGAAGATGGCATATATGGGCCACAGAGAAAAGAAGTACCTCTATATATCGTGGGCAATGGCAGCGCCGATAGACCTTGACTTTGCATTTGATGTTGCTGTTGGATCCTTCGTTTGGCCTCTAGGACTGGGTTCTCAAACTGTGTCCTTCTGTTAATGTGGCTGCGGGGCAGAACGAGCAGATATTTAAATCACGCTGGGACCCTCCCTCCCCCGACGAACTTATTGAAGAGAATGACGCGGATGATTCGGGGTCGGATTCTGCAAATACTTGGTGCTTGATAAAAGAAATTTGATCAACTTACTCAACATAGTAACTGCCATAAATAGGGTCGTCTATTTTCTCCCAGCCATATGGAAGTTCTGTAGAAAGAAAAAAATAAGATGGTCGGCACCTCGTTGCAAACGTTGTTTATCCCCGTTGCATGTTAACCCGTATTTAATGTAGTCTGGGTTGTTTTGTCTGTTTCCTTGCATAGTTCTGTTTAAGTTTTTTGAGGATTTTTTATATAAATTGATTAATCACATCAAATATATATATATATATGTGTGTCTGTGTACAGTATCTGTGTGTGTGTATATGTATATAAATATATACACACACACACACACTATTATGTATTAACAAACATTTATGTTAGATGCGATTATATCTAGATGAATCGATTTGTCGGTATTAATATATGTACCGGTACATATATTGTTCTAAAACTAGCAAAATTCACTTTTTTGTAGCTGAAATAAAGCTGAAATAAAGTAAAACAAATATTACATTAAATAAAATTCTTAACATTTTAAGTTTAAGTTCTATGATTACTAACATTAACACTGAAATAACTAAACAGAAATAAAAACAAAATCTAAAAACAATGACAAAAATACATAAAATGAAAAATATATGTAATTTGATTGAATATTTATATTTTTTATTCTGATAATCTTTTAGTCAATTTTTAATTTAACTTGTGAACATTTTTTTATTATTCCAAGCACGTTGGAATTAGCATTCTTTATGAAATGAGTTATATAAATGAGTTTTCCTTGCCTTGACTCGATGCTGCATTATTTAATCAGGCTTCAAGTTCAGCATTACCATTCACTTTCATATTCATAAATAATTACAACAACATTGAAAGGTGAGCCTGAGTGTATAAAACCTTCAGATGCAAAAAGCTTAAAATGAGCTATTTAATGCATGGCACGAAGCATGCGTGTCATGAAAACATTTCTCACAGTTTTCATTACAGTGAATCTCAGTCCAGTAAATCAATAACCCCAGGGATGCCTGCAGCGTATGATAATACACGACACAAATCAGTCTAGACGTCTTTTAAAAACACACATTCCCTGCGCACGCCAGAAATTCGATTGCGTATCCTCAACAATCCAGCCGGCCGTTCACGCTGGCAGTCAGTGTGTAAAACAAAGCTTAATTAGGACACACAGCGGTAAGTGAGGGGAGGTCTGGCAGCCCGAAGGTTAGAGCCAACATACTTTCATGCAATTCAATCCGCCCGAGAGACACAAAACAAATTAAAGAGCTGGCGAGATCACCATGACAACAAAGGGCTGTCATCATATGCAGCGTTCAGGATGCTTTTCCCTGTCTGTTTTTGTTTTTCAGCCAAATTTGACATTATTGAAACATCAAGAAAAAATGGAGTACATGCACAAACTCACACAGTAATTATCAAAAACATCGCCGGTGGGACATGCTGCAGTTTTTGCCGGCGTTCTTCGGAAACACGCACGCATACGTAAATGCAGATGAAGTTATGCATGTGTGAATAAAGAGTGTGCAGCAAACATGCAAATAAACCAGGCTAACATAACTCATATCTCTTCAGACATCACCCTTCTCCAGTAATTAACCTCACACATGCCATTTCTACAGACATGCCCCCCAGTTTTCCACATTATGTGTTCTTCGGACAAGAATTATATCTCAAAACGTATAGTTTGTTGATAGGATGTGTGTAATGACTTTCCTAAACATTTGATCTATGATCTGGCAGATGATAAAAAAAAGATATATATAAAAACAATAGGCCTATTATAAACACCAGTAAGCATCCACCTAGCAACGACCCAGAACACCCTAGCAACCACCAAACAATGTTCGACAAACTACCTAGAAACCACTCTAAACACCTAGTAACCTTCTAGCAACATTCATAGAGACCTGAAAATACTTAGAATACCCTTGAAACTACTTAGCAACTACCTAGCAACCACTCTGAACACATAGCATCTACTCCCTACACCCTAGCAACCAGCAAACAATGCTTGAGGAAGTAACTACAAGAAACCTTTCAGAACAGCCTAAAAACCATCGAACAATGCCCTGGCAACCACTAAGTACACCTTGGCATCACAGCGGTAAGATTTAATTGATAAACAAAAAAAAATGTAAAAAATCCTAATAAAGCCATGCTGTTTTCAGATAGTCATTAGTTGAGTGAATGGATGCTGAGCTGAACAGAACGCTGGGTTGGAGGAGGTGGGAGAGGAGCAGGTGTGACGACCGACGAGGTTCTCGCACCTCCCTAGGAGGGTTAGAGCAATCAAATCCATCCTACACACACACACACACACACACACACACACATCACCCGGCTACACCGCATCCGCTAACGCTAGCTTGACCCTCTGTCTCGCAAACCAGTCTCATATTCAGGGTTTACATTAAGAACAGCGGACGAGACTCTTATATGTGTCACATACGCAGCTTTAACTGAGAGAGAAAGACGAGTAACACACCAGATGGCGACACTTTCTTAATAGAAAAAAGTGAGAAGTGTGACATAACCTTGGCTGGATTTACTGGAGCTTTCTTTTAAAGATTATAGCTTGGTTTGGAGCCAAACGAATCAAAATGTATCCAAGCAGAGTTTTATTCACCATGTTAAATATTTAATCTAATTTATAATAGGTCATGTTTATCACTTCTCTTTATAACACCTATATGTAACTTACACGGAGGTGCAAAACAACATATTTTCAGTGTTTTTGAAACATTACTGCAGATTAAAAATGTAAACATTGAAATAAAGTACAATGAATATGGACAACGGGATATGATGCCGTGCGCTTAGGCTTCTGTTTTTAATAAATAATGAATTCCAAACAACAAATAATATTCAAAATGTTTAAGTAGGTAATGAATTTAACGTTAATACATATGTTAAATGTATTAATTTGACAAATAATTCATGTTAATTTATTGACGTATCAAATAATACCTTCTGTAATGCTTAATAGATCATTAATGTACCACTTTTAGACAAAATCCAACATATTTTTTAGAGAAAACCGTATATTTTCTATGCAGGACCATTATGGGCCCTCCATGGTTATAAGACAATGATCTAACCCAGACCACCTTAAATATATTTTCTCAAGCCTCCTTAAATCAATGGTCCTCCATTGGCAGTTTCCATGGCAACTATGGGAGAAGTCTCTTTTTCAGGCTCTTTCATTCACTGAGTGGCTTATGTATATTTGAGTGCATTGAATGCACAAGTGTAAATATGAGCGGATGCGTCTTTAAATGTCCTGTGAAATTTGTGCTATCAAAACCAACCAGCAGGGCTCATTAACTAGCAAGCAGACAGCAGCAGGGCACATTTTGGAGCGTTAGAACAATGGAAAAATGATTCCATTGTTGCTAAATTAAGCAGACACGCCTCTGAAATTACACAAAGATGTTTAAGAGTTTGTAACTAACATTGATTTTGAAGGCAAAATTAGTTTGACACAAACAGCTCATCTTTTATCTAGCCTTTGATGGAAATTTATAATGAATCTGTGCGGCCCCATGACGATCATAATCTAACAGACTTTAATATTAAGAGTTCAATTCTGAATAATGTACATGTCTGAACTTTGAAGTGAGATGTGGATCAAATTTGCAATACACTAAGTGATTTTTACGCAGCAGATAGTATTGAACACAATGAAAATCAATCATGATTATGTGTATGAGCTTACGTTGTTGCACAGACCTGCCCAAAAAAATAGATCTATGTTGTACGGAGAGGTATATTAGTAGTCATGTCACAGAAAGGCATTAAAAGGCCTGTGGAAAGAGATATTGATTTCTCTGGCCCCATTAAATTGCATTTTATTTCAACAGAAGGTTTCAAAGATGGTAGATTTGGGTACATAAAATCACCATTCATAATGAACAGATGAATGAATGAACAAACAAATGAATGAACGAACGAATGAACAAATGAATGAACAAACAAATGAATTAATGAAAAAATGAACGAACAAACAAATAAATGAATGATCGAATGAATGAATGAACAACAAACAAACGAAGGAACGAATGAAGGCATGGATGAATGGCTTTATGAATGAATGTATGAACAAATAAACTAATAAAACGAATGGAAAGAAGGATGAATGGCTTTATACATTAATGAAAAAAGGATCAATCCCTTTCTTATCAAACAAATGATAAGACGAACAAATCTTAATGAACAAATCAATGGGGGATAGATAATTAAAGGATGGGTGAATGAACGAACAAAAACAAAGAGGATGGATGGATGACTGAAAAAAACAAATCAAACAAATGAATAACCAAACAAATTATTAAATGAGCATGAATTGTTGAAATGAATGAATTGAGGATGGATGGATGGATGGATGGATGGATTAACAAACAAAAACAACTATAGAATTTATAAACAAAAAATGAATGATGAATGGCTTTATAGATACTGTATGGAACTTTTGATCGAACAAACGAATGAATGAACAAGCAAACAAATGAATAGAGGAGAGATAGTTAAAGAATGGACGAATAACAAATAAACAAATGAATCAAATCATTTGATCAAACAAAGGAATGAATAGAGGATAGATGGCTTAGTGGATGAATGAATGAACAAACAAATGGAGAAAGGATGGATGGATGGATGGATGGATGGATGAATGAACAAACACACAAATTAATCAACAAGCAAATCAATAAATGAATAGAGGATAATTGGCTTAATGGATGAATAAACTGACAAAAGGTTGGTTGGTTGGTTGAAAGGATGTATGGTTGGATGGATAGATGGATGGTTGGATGGATGGATGGATGGATAAACAAACACACAAATTAATCAACAAGCAAATTAATAAACGAATAGAGGATAAAAGGCTTAATGGATGAACTAACAAACGGTTGGATAGATGGATGGGTATTTGGATGGATGGATGAATAGATGGATGGATGGATGGATGGATGAATAGATGGATGGATGGATGGATGGATGGATGGATGGATGGATGAACAAACGCACAAATTAATCAACAAGCAAATTAATAAATTAATAGAGGATAATTGGCTTAATGGATGAATAAACTAACAAAAGGTTGGTTGGTTGGTTGGTTGAATTAATGGATGGATGGATGGATGGATGGATAAATGAACAACTGATTCAGCAAGCAATTGAATGCATGAATAAATGAATGGAGAATAGATGCTTAATGGACTAATGGATAAACAAATGAATGGACAGAATGAACAAAATGGTTGGTTTAACGAACAAAAAAAAAGAAAGATTAAAGAGATAAACTGATGCATCAATGGTGAATGAACTTTCTTTTTATCCAATCCATCCATCCATTCATAAACACAGTGAGTAAACATCATGAGCTAGCAGAGTTTGTCTTTCTGGATGTTTCATGAAACCAGAGCATGTCCTGACATCGTGAACAAACGCACAAAATGGAAATTCGTGTTACACTCTCACACGCGCATGTCTCCGGGGGAGGGGGGGTACAAGTAGAGGTCACGACATCAAATTTCTCCAAGCGTAAAAAGGAGAATCATACTCACACACACGTTAAAACACCAGTGCACTCACCATCTTCCTCACATTCCTCCGGAGGCTTGGCTTTCTTCGCTAGCCGAGGGTCGAGCCATGACGTCGTTTTGGTATTGTGACTGAAAAGAAAGTAATTTTGTAACAATTAATAGTACATATGATAGAGTTTAGTTACCATTATCCGAATCGGAAGCATTTTTATGTGTTATGTCAGCCAAATGTTGGTACAAGCCTCACTTTGAAATGTAAAACACTCAAGACTAGACGCCCAGAAGGCCTCAGTCGCAGTGGTTGGGGGTTTTCCAGTTAAAACAATGACAATCAATAGTTTTAATAAGTCCCTCGTTTCTCATTAAGGACAGATGGAGGGAGGGGAACATCTTTCTCTCACTCTTAAGACCGTTCTTCCCTCTGTTACTCTGGCAGATTCAGTTTTATGGTGATCCATTCATCATCATGATGATTCATGACGGTAACTGAAGTTGTAACTGAAGATGGTAACTTAAGATTCAATGATTGGTTGGCATCATCACTAAAAATGTCATGGAAGTCTATGTGCAGCATTTTATATCTACAAAGACTTGTTCTTTGAAAAAAAAACTGCTTTTTATGACAAATTGAATTGTAATATTTTGGTTTATATAAATGAAAAACCTTCCATGTAGCATTCGTCATTTTAAAAAGAATTGTCTATGATTGTTTAGTTCAAATAATAATAAAAAATATAAAAATATGAATTCATAATTAATATTTATATAATTATATAATTCATATAAAAATGAACTTATTATATATTAAAAATCTATTCATTTCAGAGGCAAGTACTTCAATTAAATTCCTTCAAAAGATATAGTTAACATAACATAAAATATATAACTAAAGGCTGCTGGATTTCATCTGAGGATAAGCTTTTTTCTTTTCTTTTTTGTTGCAAAAACAACCCTAAATTCCCTAAATATTAAATATATGCTCATATATAATTAATATTTAAAAATTCAACTCTGAGAGAAGTGTTCATTTTCTAGTATGCTTAGCATTCATGTAACTAGCTTTTCTATGTCTATATTCACCCTAGTGATAAATATATACACTAAAATGTATTTGAAATACATTTATTTAAGTATACTACAAATACATTTACACAATTATATACTAAATATAAATACCCTGCAATTGTACTTTAGGTATACTAAACTGGTATACTTAAAGTCTACTTAATTGGAACCACTAATCTTGAACTTACTGCACTTTAATCATGCAGAAATGTTGCTGCAGTCCAACTAAATATATACTTAAGTATACTTGATTGTGCCAGTGGAACTATTGCAAGTATACTTAAGGTAGGCTACACTTTAAAATCTTGCATTTAAAGACTGATATTATACAGAGATCATACAATCCTAATCAATAATGATATTAAAACACATTTTAGGCTTAATATTAAGAAATGTTCATTTTGCAATAAAGAAATACTCTAAATAAAGTTTAATTATAATTTTATATCAGTAAGTCTTAAGACTGCTCTGATCAGATTTCGCATGGTTTATGTGACTTTCTCATACCAAGTAAAACGTAAACGTCAGAAGCTGTTATAGGAAACATACTGAAAGTCGCTGCAGAAACAAGGTTGTGTTGTTGCAAAGTGCCGAACGAGCAGAAAATGACAATATTGGAAACATGTTTTGATGTGACTTTAGATGTGAATGGCTGCTTATTGACATGACACAGCAGTGGCTTAAGTTACCTCTCAAAAGTAGCCTTTTTTTTCGAATTGTTTGAATGAAAATATCCACTTCTTCCAGCGCTGTTTTTTCTCAGTGTTCTTAAGTAGTCTATCTTATTATTATCTCATTATTAATTCACGAATGATTGGATTCACTGGTTCAGTCAACAGAAATATAGGACACATAATAACCGCTGAAACATCCACAGGGAAAGTGTTTCTCCCCAGTACGCAATATTGCGTTCAAAGACGTCTAAATAGCCATCCAAACACAGCCCAAGAAATGAAACCTAACACCTTGTAATCACTGTTGACTGGAATATCATACATCTCGCAAGTTATTTTGGCAAAAATGACATGTAACCAAATTCAAGGTTATTTTGGCTAGAAGTGGGTTATTCATAGCCGGACTATATCGGGTCTATAGTTAACCTAGACGGTGAAATGACAGCTATTGCTTGCTGGGTCAGGTCTGTCGGAGCGCTCATGGTAAGCAAAGTGTAGGCGCCGCTGATTTAAGTGTATAAAGTCCTACAAATCATTTCCAAAATGCAGTCAACTGAACTGCATTACACTGAGTGAGCTCAATACGGCACACATAAATAATTCAGACATCCGTAACAATCTGTAAAAGAGGCCTGTGCAACAGGTAGCGCTCCATATGCTCACGCCTCTTTCATTATGAAGTGTGCTTTGAAGTGCACTTCACTCACTCTATGAAGTAAACTTCTCCTTTTTCAGTGTAGGCCATCTCCCAGTTGTCTGGCAAAGGGCCCAGGTCGTCATTCTCCTGGGAGTCTTGTGGAGACTTGGGAGCGTCTACTTCTTCCTCCTGGGCATCTGTGGCGGTGAGGGTGGGGGTCTCAGGTGGGCATGGCTGGACGGGCACGTCTCCAGAAGCGTCGGTGCTCTTGTCCTCGTGTTCGCTCGATTCTTTGAGGTAAACAAGAGGAATCAGTGTCAGCCTGACCTTCTGACTGAGACTTATTTGACTGTAGATTTTTAGAAAAGGATGGTACAAAGAGATACTGTTACATAGTAATGATTAGAACTGTCAAAGTCAACTCGTAATAACATATATTCAATTTTTTTGACAGCACGAACACATTTATTAAATTTATAAAATGAAGACAGATGTTTTAATAGTGAACTATACGAATGAGTCTCAATGCGGCAATTTTCTTTATCCAAATCCGGCACCTCATATAGATTAATCAAACCTTTGTGAAAAAGAAGTGTGCTTGATTGTATTGAATGTGCACTTGTTGTGTACTTCAAACCTTAAAAGTATATATATATAAAAAAACTTGCAGATAACATATTAACAAAAATAAAAGGCCATTTGCACTTTCATGATTATGTTTCTTAACACACTTAAAGGGTTAGTTCACCCAAAAATGAAAATTCTGTCAGTAATTCCTCACCCACATGTTGTTCCAACCCTGTAAGACTTTCGTTCATCTTCGGAACACAAATTAAGATATTTTTGATGAAATCTGAGAGCTGGATCACTCCTCCTGCAGGCTTATGGACACCTTAACTTGCTGGCCCAGAAAATGTATTAAAGACATTGTTAATATAGTCCAAGTGACTCCAGTGGCTCAATCTTAAGTTTATAAAGCGACGAGAATACTTTTTGTGCGCAAAAACAAACAAAAATAACGACTTTATTCCACTTTTCATTTCCTTCTCTCTGGACCTCAAGTTTTTTTTTACGTAGTGTAATAGCGTAGCGCGTCTGTGTTTCACGTCACCACGTATCACACATGACCAGCGTCGGCCAATAGTGAGCCTACGTGGTGACGTGCAACACAGACGCGCTACGCTTAAACACTACGTAAAAAGACTCCAGGTCCAGAGAGAAGGAAATGAAAAGTGGAATAAAGTCGTTATTTTTGTTTGTTTTTGCGCACAAAAAGTATTCTCGTCGCTTTATAAACTTAAGATTGAGCCACTGGAGTCACTTGGACTATATTAACAATGTCTTTAATACATTTTCTGGGCCAGCAAGTTAAGGTGTCCATAAGCCTGTGGAGGAGTGATCCAGCTCTCAGATTTCATCAAAAATATCTTAATTTGTGTTCCGAAGATGAACGAAAGTCTTACGGGGTTGGAACAACATGAGGGTGAGTAATTACTGACAGAATTTTCATTTTTGGGTGAACTAACCCTTTACTAATTTGTAATTGTATTACTTTGTAGTAATGTCAAATTAAAATTTAAACAGCGCATGTTAAATTGTTGTTCAAATAATCGATGATAATTGATGTGCTGACTAACATATTAAGCACGATTATAATTTTAACTGTAGTGCGTTCTTCAATGAATTTGATTGGTTGACTAATGTTCCAAGGTGTGTAATTATTTTCAGGGAAATGCACGGCTAAAGTAGTTCCAGGCAGGTCTTGACCGCATTACAGTTTCATATCACTTCGCCAAATGATTTCAGTTATTTCAAAGGTCCTTACAGACTACAACAACAAAAGAACCAAAACCCACAACGACACTGACCAAGCAAATAAATATAGTAAACAACAGCATAAAAACGGAAAAGATTTTTTTGCCACAAAATTACGTTTTATAATGTAAGGAACGCACATACTCTCTTTCTCCCGCTCTCCCACTCAAACGCACGCATACAGTACGGACACACACTTTCAGATAAACGTGTTGTCAGCGCTGCTCTGATGATTTTATCAGTAAAATAGTTTAGCAACTTAAAAGCGACATGACATTTCTATCTAGTGAGGTAATAACGGCGCTGTTCTTGAAGCAGATAAACTTACAGTTTGATGACATGACATGTATGTATATGGCATTTTCCATATATTAAAATGTTCTAATGAAAACAACAACTACAGAAAAATGGCACCAGCCCAATAATTAAAAGCCTCGTTTGCTCGGTATATTTTGAAACCTCATCTTTGAGTTACGAACAACAGAAGAGTTTAAATAATGCTCCAGACTCTCATCTAAAATGCCTTTCATTAGAAATGAGTCGCACAACTACGAAGCCCGCATTCATAATTGACTCATTCGAAACTATCTGGGTAACAGTGGTAGTTTGTAACCTGGTGTGATGACGATGCCGTTGCCATTGACGACGGGGCTCTCTTCCTCCTCCTCTTCTGGTGGCTCAATGCTGTCCTTCTCCATGTTGCTGACGGACTTGTTTCTCTTCCTTTTTCCCTCTGCACTGGGTCGGGCACCGGGCAAGAGTTGGTCCGTCACATTAAACAGCATCTGCGTGGGTTCGGCTGGAGGCTTTGGCGTGCCATAGAAGTTATCTAAAAACGACAACAACAAAAAAAAAAACATTTTTGGGACTTAAATGCTTCCACAGCTACTTGGCATGCAAAAAGGTGAAGTCAGACTTTTCAAGTAACTTTTCGATCATGTTTTTTCATGAACTTTGCTGGAGTTATTTTTTTCTGTGATGTTTGCCATTACGGCACCCTTGTGCACTGGCGACTCAATAATTTCATTCAAGATTGAAAAGAAATCATGTGTATCCAGGGAAATCTGTTTAATGATTAAAAACTGAGCTCCTGTGCGGGTACGGCACAGGCTTTATGAATTCATTTGCAAGACTTAAGGGACAGAAACAGAAGAGGTGAAGTTAATAGATTCATTTACATTACAGCCTGTGACCCGGAATCATTGACTGGGAGTGAGTTAACTTAAAGGGTTAGTTCAGCCAAAAATGAAAATTCTGTCATTAATTAATCACCCTCATGTCGTTCCAAACCCGTAATACTTTCGTTGATCTTCGGAACATAAATGAAGATCTTTTTAATTAAATCTGAGGGCTTTCTGTGCCTACATTGACAGTCTAAGCAACTACCACTTTCAAGTCCCAGAAAGGTAGTAAAGACATCATTAAAATAATCCATGTGACCTCAGTGGTTTAACCTCAGTTTTATGACCTGAAATCACCTCAAACAAGACCGTATGAATCCTATAAAATCAATTTGCCCACAGTTGCTCTGACTTCTATTTAATTTCTATATCCTGCACAATTTCATTCTGTTGACATGAACCATGATTTGATAATAGCTATTGCTAGTCAGAGGAAGATGGTATTTTCTCATTCTAGAGAGCATTTGATTGGACAAATATATGGATATGCAAAATGTTGGTCCATTTTTCCATAAGTCAAATATTGTATTTGTCCCCCTAATGTTTTTGAAAGAAGTCTCTTATACTCAAGCTGCATTTATTTGATCAAAATACATTAAAAACAGTAATATTATGAAATATTATAACAATTTTAATAACTGCTTTCTATTTAAATATATTAAATAATAACTAACATATTCAAATTCTGTCCAGTAACTGATGAACTGCTGATGAACTCTAAAAAAGTGCTACAAGTTCATTTAGGCATCACAACATTATAAATGTATGTTTAAGTGAGTTTTAGATGATTTCAAAGATAATCAAAATGTAAAAAATAAGGGGAAAATCCGATAAAGCCGATAATCAAAATGATCCCTATTAAATGTTATTTGTCAAAGCTATAAAATGAATCTCGAAAATCTCAAATTTGCATTTCTCTGCAGTTTTAGAGTGTATATATTCTCAAAGTGCCAGACTGAAGCTGTTATGATGCTGTGCCTCACAGAATCATGGGAAGGATCTCCTCTCCTCATACAGGGAAAAGAAACCTGCGTCTAAAAGTAGTCCACACACCTCAGTCGGTCCTCAAGAGACCAAACTGCACTAGTTCTGATTACCTTTGCTCAATGTCAAAGACTTTTTTGCAGTAAAATCAAGCAAATTGAAGAAAATTCATATTCCAGGCTGTTATGGCTTTTTTTATTTCAAGAGGTAATGATTTATGGAGATGTGGGAGGTTTAATGGTGAATTTCACTTACCTTCATACGTTCCACTTTCTAACAAGGCCCCACTTTTCTCTAATTCCATAAACCGCTCAACGCTCACAAAATTGTAGTCCACACCTGGGACCTCCCCCTCTTTGGGCTGTCTCGTCGTGCCTGCGGACAAAACAACACGTACGTTATCACATCTGTCAGAATGCTGGAAAAAGCCAATCATAATCCTATAGCATGGTATTCAACCAAGTAGATTTTAAATGTATTTTATTTTAATTATTGGTTTATTTAAATAGGACAGTACAAAAAGCATTAGCCCTGCAAAAGCACTGGAAATGTGCATTGTACTTAAGGAATATAATATATGCTATTTGCATATTTTTAATGCAAGATGTAAAATACAATAAAAATGTTTAAGAATGTTTGACAATTATGATACATAATTATTCAAAAGTACAAAGTAATAAACAACAATATTTATCTGCATATTTTTACTAAAATATTTTAATATACAAAAACTGCAACAGAAATCTCAGTGAATTCTTATTTTCAAATTCAAAAAGTGAGAGGATTCACTGAAATGGACAGTTTGAGTTTATTCACAGAAATGAATCAGACTTGTTATTATCTTCTGAAGTTTAAAGAAAGTTAATAGACAAATAAAATGTGCAAAAAAATAACTACAATTCACAATATTTGTTATTTTATATTGCAGGAAAACTGTGAATTGTTAGTGTATCTTTTATATTCAGCAAGTCAGTAAGTTTTTTTGACAAAAAATAAAGTTTTATTCATTGAAGCATTAAATTGATCAAAAGTGACCATAAATATGTTTATATTACAAAATATTTTTAAATAAATGCTGTTCTTTTTAACTTTTGATTCATCAAAGAAATTCATCATGTTTTTTTGAAAAGAAATGTTTCTTAAAATATATATATATATATAATTCATATCTTTTTTATCAAATAAATGCAGCTTGGTGAGCATATAAAACTTCTTTTAAAAACATTTTTCAAAAATCTTACTGGCCACAAATATATAGGTCCTCCAAAAATGTTCTGGTACTTTTTTGAAAGGATCAGCATTAATAATGCAGTTATACAATAAGCAGAACTATTAATGACAAACAGTCAGGTCAAACAAATTAAGCAATAAAGTAACTCAAGTGTTGTTTCCAAGTTCCATATTGACTGTTTATGTAAATTCGCCACATAATTAATGCATTAACTGAGGCTGAGTCTTCTGAGGGTAATCAAACATTCTTAAGAAATCAGGAACTGGGGATTTGCAAGACACATACTTAGCAATGATATCATAATCCAGTCCCTTGAGCTCTAAACCAAATCGTCTCTGATTTCCAAAAAAATCTCACTCTGAAGGGGAAAAAATAAATAAATTAAGCTTTTGGCTTGTGAACTTCCCCACGAGAGAAACAGTGTATCCCTGCTGTTTGCTTTTACATGTTGCCTTTAATGACCTTCCCATCATGCCAAAGCAATGACCAATGATCAGGTGAAACAGCCATTAAAATATGAAGCTGACTCATTCAGAAAAGCCATTTCATGTTTCTGTGAAAAATGACAGTGCATTCAGGATTAGGGTAGCCTTATTTAATTTAACATTCTTATTAATTCGGGCAATTCAAAAGACAATTTAAGATTGATCAAGTGAGTGATCAAGATTTGATTTTACTTCAAAACCCGAGCACAGATGTAACGGATGGGTCATCAGATCAGCCTAATGATCCTAATCAATAATAACAGTCAGCTTGCAACCAAAGAGACATGAAATTAATATGAGATGCTGCTGAGAGAATCATCAGCTTTATGTCAACCTTTATACATCATTTCAGCTCAGAATGTTGTTGGCTGTATTCATTATTCTGTATTCTTGTTATCTGTCATCTTACCTGACAATTCCATCTGTGGGTTAGTACCTCTTTAATGAGCAGAATTAAATGATCCATATTTAAAGTAACATTTTATCAATTAAATCCATCATAAACCCAATGCGATGCCTGTCACAACAGTTCTTTGCCAAATTAGCAGATAAACAGATGACAAAAAGTTATCTTTAAATTACCATAGAGCTTAATCGGGACCTTGACAGGAATGAAAACGAGGCTGAGAGGGAAAGAGATGCAGTGTGTTCAATGGATCCTACTGTTGTTTAACAACAAGCCCGATTGTTCAGATGACAAAAACGCCAGTTTTAAAAGTGAGTTGTGAAAATTAAGTGATCTAGGACTTTTATACAATGTGTGCCCTTGTAAAGACTGTAAAGCTTGGTCCAAATTCAGAGGCTGCATTCTTCCAATGACGCAGAGTTCAAAGGCCACGTATTCAAAGTCCGCGAAGGTCAAACCAATTTATATTCAACTATCTGAAAACAATACAGGGTTCACAATCACAACCTGTTTAAAGTTCACCTTGGCCCATTTCTGTACATAATAAAGAGAATAAACTATACAAAAACGCCTTCACCAGCATGCAATGAATCTTGGGATTGCCTAGGCTGCGTAGGATCCACTCGTTCTATTCGAATGCATATAGGCCACATTCGAAATGATGCATTCGGCCTTTGAATGCAGCCCTAGAAGGGTGCAGCCTCTGATCTGGGACTTATTTTCATCCGTGTTACATTCAATATGACGCCTAAAGGTTTATAGAACAGCAAAGTCACTCAATCGTCCCACCAAGGTTTGGATTCTAAAGCCAGCTAAAACTCATCCAATATAAGAAAACTGTTAGCCAGACACTATCAGCTAATAACAGGACTGCAGAGACTCAGCCAGTCAAACAGAAGCTAAACGTCTGCTGAGATAAAGCATTATCATTCATATATAACAACAATGGTCCAATCAGAAATCATTCTGGCTATTATTGCCATACAATTGCTAAACTGACTCCACCACAATGAATCAAACTGTCAGGAACAAATGTTATACATGCCCAGACATAATTTTCATTAAAATTTCATAATCATAACTAAACAAAATAAAGCACTTTTTAACAACAAAAAAGCTAAAGTGGTAAAGGAGGTTTCTGGGCACATTTTGAAATAAGAATTTGGTCATATCGCCCACCCCTACTAATGCAGATTGATTGATAGGGTTGGAAGGGGCGAGTAGCAGAAGCCAACTTTCTGTTGACCTATGTCTTCATATGCCTCATCAAAATAAAATCGAAAGCAAGTTAAGGTCATCAATCTTCTTTTTGATGGAAATGACGACCGAGTGCGAACGAGTCACGAAGGCTAATATGCTGGTTTATATTGATTTTATTTTCAGGATCAGGCAATTACATGAGCCAGATTTGAACTCTGATCGACCACACAAGCAGCACCCGCTGCACCCGCTGGGTCATGTCACCGACTGAAGCAGATTTTAAAAATGAGTCCCAAGAGATTTTTAGCTTCTATGTATTTGCTTATATAACATGGAAAGCTTTCAAGCCAGTGCTGATAAAAGCATTTGCCTATATCCGTCAGATTCTTCAGGCACACTTAACACATTTCCACCATGAAGAAAAGAAAGCTCATTTCAGATTCAGAAGACAGATATGCATTACCTTGTATCTGGAAATCAAAGGCTACTGGAGTGTATTTCCCTGCTAGTGTGAACTCTTTAAACAAGAAAAGTCCATTTTGATTTTGGGGCTAAAATGACAGCCCATATGTGCTGCTTGGAGAGGCCAAGGTACCACTGAATTATGAAAGTAAGACAAAACTAATATATTTTTTAAGTGAGAGAGAGAGAGAGATTGGGAAATGAGAGACAAGTACATCACGCACAGCTTATGTAATATGCAGACAGGAATGGCACATTGTGGTCTAGAACATTTAAATATTCAAGGATATTCACCTGAACATCCTTTCACCAGCAATAAGCCTAAATATAGTACCTGTGAATCCTTTTACAAATTCAGTGGCTTCCCTGAGATGACGGCCTAATGCTGAATATATTTTGTACGTAATCTGTACAAACCAAGAGGCCTTTTTTTTAATGTCACATATTGTGCCTTTTTATTATTATTAAAATACAATTAATAATCATAAACAACCATCTAGCAACCACATACTGTAGTACGGTAATAACTATAAACACCTTACTAACCAAATAGCAAAACCCAGGCAACCATTTACAATGGCAGGGAACCACAACGATGGATGGATGGATGGATGGATGGATGGATGGATGGATGGATGGATGGATGGATGGATGGATGGATGGATGGATGGATGGACGGACGGATGTATGGACGGATGGATGGATGGATGGACTTATTTAAGCTCAGACTTGGTTTCTCTTGTTTTTAGCATTAAATGCTAACAGCTAATTCCTGTTTCATGGATCAAAACTTTTGATAACAAATAAAGTTTAGAATAAGCCTAACATCGATTTATCACCGTAACTAAATTAACCAGTTCCATATGTAGCTATTTATCTGTGATATTACAAATATGTGAATCAACTCAAAAACGTAGAAGCCTCCATGGAGATATGATCTCAGGGTTCTGACAATGCGCTTTTTTATGTCCAGGGAATATAATCGCTGACAGAGTCAATTCAAGCGTGTGTGCTCAACGCAGATACTTGCGTCTGTCTGCTGACAAAGGCCTGAACATGACACTGAGGAAATTAAACAGAAGCATTGCTGATTTTCATGTGCATCATTAATATACAGCTTATTAATCAGATATAATTAATGTACAGTTCTCGCCTCAGAATTAAACATTTTTGGGGGCGGGGTTTCTTTCTTTTGGAGCACAAATCTTGTAGCCTGGTAATACCAAACTCTGCTACTTTGCTTTGCTTCGTAGACAGAGTCTGGAATGGCATAATAGAGAAGTGTTTTCTCTCTCGCGGGGGGTCGCTTGTCTGAAGTTTAAAATCATTGGTTACCCGTAAGCCAATCACATAACGTTTGGTTATGGCGTGTGTTATGCGCATGCTGCTCAGCCGCATCTAACTTCCACTGTAAACACATGTATGATGCGAAAACAAAACCATCGAGCGAAATACCGGAGTGAACATGGCTGTGAACGACTTTTGCAGATTATGTGAAGTAAATCTACGCATCCACGGTACAATCAGTGTCTACGTCACGGCTCTCAGCCCGCCCTCTGTTCGTTGATTGGCCCGGCCGTCCGAAAGCCGGTGGCAAACTGAAAGATAGGCTGCTGTCTCAGACTGACTACAGAAGCGAAATGAAATTGAGCGGAAGTAGGAAGTCTGACGTAGTCAGGCTACAAATCTTGTGATCTAAAAATCAATTTACAACATTTAGAAAACATTATGCAGACATTATGAATATATGCTAAGACAACTAGGTTTTATTCCCCAAAAAGTGTAAACACTGGGCATGTGCATATTTGATGACGTGAATATTTATATACAGTATACATATGTTATATGTATACATATAGTATACATATGTTCATAGTAGTCAAAATATTATATATATAGTGTATATATATATAATATTGGTAAATATATAAATAATTGGTATATTGGTATATATTAAGTACAATCAACTTGGATGTTTAAGTCATTTCAACTTAAATTACATTAAACTGAAAAATTAGTTGAATCTTGTATAACAAAAACAGTTGAAAATTGCTTATAACTTGTTTTGGTGAGTTAAAGCATTGTAGAAATATGTTGTCATAACATACATTTTTGATAAGTTAAAACATTGATCATATACATTTTTACAGTAATATATATATATATATATATATATATATATATATATATATATATATATATATATATATATATATATATATATATATAAATCTAGTTGATTAGTGATTAAGAACCCGTTTGAAAACTATAAATATTTTTCGCTTATTTCGTTTGGTGCTGCTGATCTGTCCCAGCTAATACATCTGTTCAGATGACTACCTGAAGAGCCCTGATTAAATCCATCCATGGGGTAAATCTGATTATAACAGGGCATAGAAACTGGCTTAGTGTCTCTCTCTCTCTCTCTCTCTCTCTCTCTCTCTCTCTCTCTCTCTCTCTCTCTCTCTCTCTCTCTCTCTCTCTCTCTCTCTCTCTCTCTCTCTCTCTCTCTCTCTCTCTCTCTCTCTCTCCTCTCTCTCTCTCTCTCTCTCTCTCTCTCTCTCTCTCTCTCTCTCTCTCTCTCTCTCTCTCTCTCTCTCTCTCTCTCTCTCTCTCTCTCTCTCTCTCTCTCTCTCTCTCTCTCTCTCTCTCTCTCTCTCTCTCTCTCTCTCTCTCTCTCTCTCTCTCTCTCTCTCTCTCTCTCTCTCTCTCTCTCTCTCTCTCTCTCTCTCTCTCTCTCTCTCTCTCTCTCTCTCTCTCTCTCTCTCTTCTCTCTCTCTCTCTCTCTCTCTCTCTCTCTCTCTCTCTCTCTCTCTCTCTCTCTCTCTCATGCAATTATGGTTGATGTGATTGTGAGAAATGATGAGAGAAAATTGTGTCCAGCCTTACCTGTTTTCGTTTGTCTGCTTGATTACCTCTTTATATCATCTTCCCATGAAACCATCTCTAAATGTGAAACAATCTTTCAGGTGCGAGCATTTCACACTTACTGAGGCACTGCCGTCCTGTTCGAATACACTGTCAAAGCCAATCAAGTGCAAGCATTCAAAAGGCACCTCTTCCTCTCAGAGCGCTGCTATGGCTTTACTCCACAGTCCTCAACCACGGCACCTCATTCTCAGCCTCTTGCTGTCTCGACTCATCTCCTCAGGAATTCTCCGCTTTCAAGTCGTCAGCGGCATCTCTTTGGATCACCTGGATTGCGAATGACATTCCCACTTGCTAAACAAAGCCCTGACAACAACTGATGCTCCAGACATACTCAGACAAGCCTCAGACAAGCCGTAGACAAGAATCATAAAAACAGCAGCATGCAGAAACCATATTCACAACAATGATTTTTGATGCAGCAACAATAAATCTAAACCAGACACTCTTTCCCCAAATATCTATTTGCCATTAAGAGAAAACTTGCACAACAACTATAAGCCATGAAAGTGCACACGCTAGTTAATTATTCAGAGTAAATGAGTGTTCTGTGGCAACCGCTTTTATTATGTAAAAAGAAAAACATTGATTTTTGCCCGAGGAACATATACTGATATCTAAGTGTATATATATATATATATATATATATATATATATATATATATATATATATATATATATAATATAAGAAAAATTATAGTATAATATCATTGAATATATATATATGTATATATATATATATATATATATATATATATTCAATGATATTATACTATAATTTTTCTTTATATACACACACATACATACACATACATACATACATACATACATACATACACACACATATATATATACTTATTTAATTATAACTATTAAACTACTAATATAATAATATAATAAACATACTAATATAATAATATAAATAATTAATAAAAATAATATACTACTGTGTGATGATATAATAATTATTTATGTTAATTTATATACACACATTGAGTGTGTGATTAATTATATAGTTTTAACAAATCATTCAATATGAATACTTAATTAGTACTAGGTATTACTATTATATTATAACAATTATTATTGTTTATAACAATATTTTTATTTTAACTAATTGTTTATTTTATATAAATACTCAGAGATTGAATTATTACTAATTATTTTACTATTATCACCTGTTGAATAATAAAGATGTTATGTTAAAAAAATTTATATTAAAAAAAATCCTGAATATTGTGGAACTGAACTCTGAAAGGTGAATAGCCTACTAATAATTGAATTTTTAATGACAAAATGTGTGCTTAAAATATTCACTGTGTAAATATACAAACATGTTAAACTGCAGCCACTAAAATGCAATAAAAGTATTTTTTAATATACTTTTTTACTATTTATAAAAGACTTTTGTCATAACTCATAATATACATCTATATACAAGATTGACTCAACCAATGCCGTGAGTTTGGGAGGGCGGGGCTAAAATGCCACTTCCTTGCAAATAAATGTGTTAGTATCTAATTTGAATGAACAACAGACCAAAGGATAAAAAAGTACTGCCACACCAAACAGCAGAGAGATTTGAAAAGTTCTCAAGTTCAAGGTGTAAAAGGTAAGCTGGCAAACTAATGAAAGACTCAAATGTTCAAATATATTTTTCAGTCATCACAAATGACTCTTGGGGGTTAAAGTTGGATGAAGGCTGAGACCGAGGCCCTGCACTTATATCCCATCTGTGAATGCGTTTGAGGGGTTGATGAGTGCCGGGGCTGAAATTTGCCTGTAATGGCCTGCAGCCTCACTGACACTCGTGACGGGGGGATCGTGTTCCCTCTAATCTGCGGTCAGTCCAACCTTGAAGCCCAGTGCTGCTCTGTGCGCTGAATCGCTAATGTTTCAATGGAGGTAAACAGCTCTCAGGGTGAGTAGAGGTGAAGGGATATGTGAGATACGGGTGCCCTGAAGTGAACGAGCCTATATCGGACGACCCAGGGGATACGATACGGCCAGAAAACATGAGGCATTGCGTTTTTGAACATGATGCAGGAAACGGTCCTTCAATCATGGCTATACATTGCCGTGCTCCTTCTCAGTGATTAAATCAATGATTCATCACATCGTAGGTGAACCGTAATGGATTGAACGCCATTAAATGTCTTCGGGAAACCAGGGCAAATAAGGTGATCCTTCACTTGAAGGAGGAAACATATATTTGACTGAAAAAACTCCCAATGAAGAAGCCACAAAAACATTATAATATTATATTTTACATTGATTCAACTCATTTTTTTAAGTCAGTTTAATGCAATTTAAGTTGAAATAACTTAAACATCCAAGTTAAATTTAAGACAGCAACTTTTTATGGTATGTATATATTAATTGTAGGAACAATCACTGTAGTAACTGGTATTTAATGGCATATAATGCATCCAGTGAAAAAAGGCATATATTAAAAAAAAAATCCTGGGATTTTAAGATTTGATTGGATCAAGCGAAAATAATTAATCGGAAAATCAATACATTTCCTCAACCCAAAATTGTTGACCTCACAAACCAGAGTTAAAAGCCCTTTTTATTAGCTTTCCCGTCCATCAGCACCGTCTTGTATAACTGATCTTCTCATGTCTCATGTGCTGACCTGTGAGAGAAGCGCTTGAAGGGGGGCAGGAAACAGAGAACGCTTTAGGAATATATTTGCGTCAGAGAAACAGCTCAACCTAGGGCTTTGAAACGGAGGGTCAGATGAGGCGGCGAGCTACTAACTGTGACTAACACTGTCATACTTTAAAGCATTTCATGATAAGGCTGCACTGCAAAAAAATCCTGTTCTTAATCGTTATTTCTGTCTTGGTCTCCAGTGGGGGGGGGGGTTTACAGTAAGATTAAGATTAAGATTAAGATTAAGACTTAATTAAACACCCTGATATACTCCTGGCAAAGTTCGTTTTCATTCATCACTGTGTGTAAAATTAAGTTTGAAATACATGACCAGCGGTTTACTGTTAGCGAACACCCGACGCCGCCCACACTGCTGAGAACGACGTTTAGATGAATATGGAAATATGTGCTGTGTGCTTTCCTCTCAATAACTAAATAAACAACAAAAATGACAGCGATGAGAAAACAGCAGTTAAGAAAACATTTGCTAAGTGGATATGTTTGCACGAGCTCCAGCAAAGTCACATCACGTTTATTAATACAGCACTTTATACAACAGATTGCTTTAAAGCAGCAGCTTTACAGGATTAAATATATAATGTCTTTTCAATTAAAATTACAGCTTCAGTTTCTACTATAAAGCGACTCTCCGGTGCATTCATGTATTTTATTCGTGGACGTCTGACCTCAACAGACTGAACAGAAGAAATGAACCGGTGAAGATTTACATGTCAATGAAGGCGGAGCCTCAGAGCACACCTACCTATTACATCATCGCCACAGACCAATGGTAGTGCGAAGGTGTTTGACAGCCGAAAGTTCGCTTCAGCAAGCTGTTTCGAACTCCCGAAACAAACTCCAAACGAACTTTGCTTTGGCCTGATTTTTGTGTGATAATCTTATTTTTATTTATTTTTTATTTTTATTATGCCTTATCACTCTTTCAACTTTAGTTAGTGTGTAACGTTGCTGTTTGAGGGTAAAAAAGATCTGCAAGGTTACAAAGTTCAAAGTCCACTCCAAATGGAGATATTTTAGTTAAACAGAATCCACTCAAAGAACTACAACGAATGGCTCTTTGGACTACAACGCAATTTTCCCGTGCTTTATGAAGTCATAATGTTTCTCATTTAAATAATCCCCGCTCACAGAATACGAAAAAAAAAAAAAAAAAACGAACGAAAAAGAGATGCTGTTTTTCCGCAACTCATTTGTTTTACCTTCCTAAGGCTAACGAACTTAGATTTATTTTAAACACTTATTTTAAACACTTATTTTAAACGTTTATCTGTACAAACAAAAGCTACTGTACACACAAAAGCTTCTCCTGAAATAGAGCAGTTTCCACTTTGTCGGGACAATCTGTTGTTTGAGGATCACAACTTGTAAGTATGTCTTATTATTTGTAGTTGCGTTTTCTATTAACAGTTCTAATTATAAATTTTATGTTGCTCGCCTGCTAGCCAACATTAGTGTTGATATAGTGTTTACTGTAGCTTTTGTAAGCTCGCACTTTTGTAAGGCTGTTCAGGAAAACTGTTCGCCCCTCAGGAAAATTAATCATGTTTTTGTGGTCGATTAACGTTTGTATAACCATAGTTTTCCGACAAATATCATGATTAAATGGTGGATAACATCGTATCTATAATGTATGAGAAAAACATACCACTCTGAAACGTCCTGTGAAATCTGTGCTTGCAAAGTTTGTGCATGATTTAACACTGAACAATAACATTGTCAGGGTCTTAATCGGGCTCGAATTGGACTGAAATGGCCGCCATCCATTATATTTACACTAGAGTAGAACTCGCAGTTTTGGAGGGGTGGGGCATTTCCCGAACACACGCTAAGTGCTGCCAATCACAACACATTGGGCCAGCTAACCAATCACAGCACATTTTGTAATTCGGAATGAGGGGCTTGATCGAAAGCGGAACTAAATGACTCGTTCAAGACAGACTGGGGAGAGAGGATATGTAATAATGTAAAATTTGTGAAAAATAATGGGTTTTTTTAACAATCAAGCATGAAAGCATATTCTAGAACACCCCAAAAACAAAATCAAGACTTCGTAAAAGGGTATAATAGGACCCCTTTAAAGCGAGTCGAAGAGCGACATTTCAAACAAAAATAATGCTATTTATAAGAAATGTTATTTTTGTTTGAAATGTCATTCTTCTATTTCACTGCAAGATCTCTCTCTCTCTCTCTCTCTCTCTCTCTCTCTCTCTCTCTCTCTCTCTCTCTCTCTCTCTCTCTCTCTCTCTCTCTCTCTCTCTCTCTCTCTCTCTCTCTCTCTCTCTCTCTCTCTCTCTCTATATATATATATATATATATATATATATATATATATATGAATTATTGACAAATTTAATCAACTGACTGCCATAGTTTAGATATTTTTACTAGAAGAAAAAAAAAAGATTGTTTTGCAGTGTGTCTCAATGGCTTGTATTTGTCAGTTACAAGCTACACTGGCATATCGTTTCAAAACTGACATCACAAACTAGTACACACATAAAAACTCAGATTTCTTTCAAACCCATTCTATTTCACCTTTTATTCACCTCTCGTGCAACACAAGAATTTATAGTCTTCATCTCATATACGTTCGAAAAGGCGTAAATAATCCCAAACCTCAATGCCTTCATTTTGATTTATGCCTCGGCTGACCAGATCCAGCACCAGTGTCTATTGGCTGTATCGCAGAGTCCCATCACTAACTGAGTGCACTGCCTGCCTGCCATGAAGGATGAGGAGACTCATACATCAGGGTGACGTCGGAGAGAGAGAGTCCCTGGTGGATTGAAAGGACATTTAAGAGTTTCATTCTGTCACCCAACAGAGACACAAGCCAGCGCGGTTCTGACGGCCTCGCTCGAGTCTGCATCGAAGAGCACTTGCATGGACTCAGATATCATTCTTTCAATGTTTAGGATGTCGCACCGTAACGCGATGCTTTATTACCTTGATTTCCCACATATGTATAAAGCGGCTCCTGTGACGACAGCTCAAAATGCTCTCAGTGTCTCAACAGTGAGTCATCTCATCTGTAAACAGCACGGATGTTATGCAATCGACTTTTGCCGGAAGCTGGAATCTCTGCAAACTTGAAAGTGGGCAAACAGGGCTTTTTTGTTGTTGTTGCTAAGAAAATCCAACAAACTCCAGAAATGCAGTGGGAGGGTTTCAGTTAAACATGTTTAAGCGAAACAGTAGCAGAACTACAACAGCAGGCTTACGACACAAAGCCATGTAACTGAGTCTATCCAGAAAATAAATTGATTTCCAGATTTCTACATTGAGTATTGACCACAAAATACCCATAAAGCATTTATCTAGAGTCGCCATTAAGAACTATTACAAACCTGAGTGGTCATCATGAAGTTTAATTTACATGATGAGAGGAATCACATTGGCATCCAAATGCTAATTATTCTACATATACAGAATACATATGAGAAGATGACTAGAAGTGACACTTCAACATAAAACAAAAGAATAAATTAATTCAAACATAAAAAGGTAAATACATAAATGGACAAATGAATAGACATATAAAAAAGTATTGTTTTAAAATGTAGTTAAATATAACAATAAAAAGGCATAGCATTTAATTCATGTTTTATTTGTTTGTTTTAAAATTATTTATTAATAGACATTTTAAAAAACGAAAAATTATTTAAATATGGATAAATATAACAATTTTATTCATTTGCAAAAAAGGGATTTATTTACTAACATTTGTTTGAATTTTGTTCATTAAATCACATTTTAAAATCTAGTTTATGTAAAAAACTTAAAATTACATAAATGTGTATTTAACTACATATTGAGAAATATTTTATTTAATTTAAAAAACATGTTTCAATAGACATTTAAACAAGTTTGTTTTAAAATGTAGCTAAAATCATAATAAAATAATAAATTATTATTTTTTTTATTAAAATTGACAAAGTAAAAAAAATATTTTATGCTTTATTTACTTGTCATTTTAAAACGATTTATTAAATATAATTTTTTAAAATTAACATATTTTAAAGTATTTAATTTATGTTTTATTTGTTAATTTAAAATGATTCACAAACATTTAAAACGGTTTAATTCGTGTTTTGAAATGTTTTTAAACATAATAAAAACAGAAAATTTACAAATAAATAGACATATTTCATATTTTATTTATTTGTAAATTTCAAAATGTTTATTTATTATTTTATTGTTAAAATTAAGTACATTTTAAATTAAATTAAACAGTTTTAAATGTCTATTAATTTGTGAGATATATATATATATATATATTTACATTTAAAAAAAAGTGTTATTCATATTTAAATTTGCGGTTAATTATAACAAAATAAACAGTTAAACAGTCTTAATTTGTGAAAATGTGAGTATTTATTTACATTTTTATTTGAATTCTTAAATTGTTTGATTACTACAGTACATTTTATTTTAAATGGCACTCCTAGTCCTACATAAACCCAAATAGTTATAAACTGCTTAAATCAGTAAATATTCAGTCTGACATCATTTATCGAACAATTGGTGCCTTATTCGCTTGAATTCACTATTGCATATTGCATAAAAGCCATTACTGCAAAATACTGTGTACTGTCTGTGCACAACATTTTTATTTTTTCTAGTTTTCTAGCGCAGATGTCTTCAATCTTCATTTTGCAATGTGTACGGCGAAGAATAATGATTGATTATTTGATTGGTCAGCTCAAACATCAAAAGACATCAGGCAGTAATGATACTCCGATTGCTACAATCACTCTTCCAGGATTAGCAGTGCAAACCAGACTGTCAATCAAACAGCTGGAGCCCATGAGCACATTAAAGCCGATCTGAGGAAACCAGCGGCAGAGGCAGAAAACTGCCTATGCTCTGTCATCCATTTTTTAGTACAACACGTTAAATAAACTCAGGCATGAACAGAATAATCAATATGACACACCAACACAAGATCTCTCCCATAATTGGGATGATGTCTATGTATAATCTGATGCTGTATATTGCATTTTGCATTTTACTATTGAGATAACTGGGGAAAAAATGTCCAAATTATCCTGAATCATATAGAAATACACACACATTTAATGAATGAACAATGAATACCACGAGTGCAAATGTGAAATTGATTTTATACAACAGTTCAATAAATAAAAAGTTAATATTGTGTAGATGTCTGTTCGTTAATATTGTGTAGACACAATTTTGTCAGTGAAAATATTACTTATAAAGCTACAGAAGAACTGTTGTGCACCTTCAAGCAACACTCAACAGTGTTTCATTACTGAATAAATCCACATTTTGAACGAATCAAGCGAACCAATGATTCAATTGCCCATTCATAAAGAGATCCATTTCCTTCATTCCTGAACGAATCAGCCATTTGAACGAATCTAATGAATCAATGACTCAATGACATATTGAATTAGACATTTACTCTAATGCTACTGTTTAAAAAGCTATCCAAACACTTCCTTTTTTCCTTTTATCGCATCAAAACACTGTTTTCAAGAAATCAAATCAATGATCTGGAGCCGTGTACCCTAAAGAGTGCGCTTGTTTTGTGTGCTTTGGTTTATTAAGTGAAGAAGAACCTCAAACAAAAGCTTGTGTGAAGGTCTGAGAGCAGATCCACAATCCACCATTAAAGTCCCAGATGAAAATATTGATCGGTTGTTATTCTTTCGCCACACTCATCTAAGAATTGATGCAATGATTCAGGAATGGATGACTCAGATGAAGCTTTGAAGAGGCAAGGAAAAATCTGAGGCTCACGGTTGGATAGAGCACACCTCGCCGTTCCACTCAGTGGTCTGGTGTGTGTGCAGTTGTCTGCGCAATTACCTGTGTGTGCAAGCACATGAAGCTGTGCCTTGAGGTGCAACAGTGATCCCATTATCATCTTCAGTTCACAAACTACAGTTTTTAAAAAGTTCAAAACGCAGCTTGAACTTGCAAAGTCCATTTTCCTCCCATCGCTGATTAAACAACAGGTTTGTCTCTGCGATCAGGAGATGCCAATTTTTTAGTCTCAAGTGTCTCCCAGTGGGATCTACAGGCCCATATTTTGTCCACTTGACAGTTCAGCAATGCACACCTGCAGAATGTATAATGAGTCTCTGTGCATTGCTATATAACTCTCCACTAAAGAACAGCAACTCCTAAAGAGTCAACACTTTTGAGTTCACTTTTTTGAGGAAAGGCTGAACTTTAAGCTTTGCGTTACGACAGTTGATCTACAATGCGTAGTGTTCACTGCATTTGAAAACAATGTCACAACGCATGTGAAAGAGCCTTTAGAAGCATGTATGGGAAATATAGAAAACCCGTCAAAATAACCTGTTAGTCACACAAATGTCTGTTCGTCTTCCGTCGATGCACTTCACAAACAGCTAACTGTCTAAAATGATTATATATCATTGGTTGATGGCTGACAGATACTAATGGGGTTTTGCTAAGCAGTAGGCGCGCTACCAGCAGGACGCAACAATTGCATTCGGCTGGATGTAGAAGATACGAGGTGGGGGTAAGAGAACGAATATGGAAGTCTAATTGTACAATACAGGGCTTCGACTTCCCTGCGGAAGGACAAGCCCTTTCGTGATGCGTTCTGTCGTCCGCTCATCAAAGTGACAGACGTGATCCGACAGTGCCACAGCCTCGAGTGAGACTAAAGCATGATTTTGCACTGTCACTGTTTGGTTGGTGGAAATAACAGCTGATGCAGAAGAGACAAAGTGAAATACTAGAGAATCTGAGAGCGGAGGGGGGAGGGGGAGTCGTTGACTATTGTCATATGTTGTGTGAAATTACAAGTGAAGTGGTGTTGTAAGAAACCTAAGCAGCAATCCCTTGAGCTCTAATATAAGGGTTTTCAATTTCCCATTGACTTACATTTTTTTGATTAATCCAAAAGGGCATAAATCAGAGAGGAAAAAGAGTGTGTTCTGCAAAATATTTACTGAATACCCTGTAGTTTACACTGTATCGCACCTATTATTCGTTAGAAAATGGTATTTCAAACTGTAGTATGCTACACTGTTGTCACATGACTTCCTCAGGATGCATGCGAGTGACTTCCAGTACTCACTTTGGAAATAAAATTGGTTATTTTGCATTTTTAATTCAATTTTGTTTCAAAATGTCTTAACTTTTGGCACTCCAATCAAATAATAGCTAATATATGGTCACCTTTAAGGCATAATATCGATTTTATGAAACACAAAAAGCTAAATATTTGTAGAGAATTTCAAATAAATATTGTGCATCAATCCATTTTGGATGGATGGATGGATGGATGGATGGATGGATGGATGGATGGATGGATATGTAATTTGAATTCTCTACACCAGGGAACGGCAACTGGCGGCCCGCGGGCCAAAACTGGCCCGTCAGCAATATTTTCTGGCCCGCCGGATTATTTTGGCAGTCCTAAATGCTGTACAAAACTCTTCCACTACTTGAGAAAAGCCGTAGTCGCGCGGCGATTTCACCGCCGCATACTGTGTGAAACGCCCATAGGGAATAATGCGGCGCGGGATTACGTTTTAAAGTATAACTGTGCGTTCACAACGGACGTGAATAGCGCGTCAAATTCGCGCCTGCCGCGTCTAGTTATACGCTTGACCACTTTGTGTCCATTCGCGCGTCAAAAGACGGTAGCGGTCAGAACTCTGGTGTACTTTGGACGGAGCGTGCGGTCTGACTGACAATAGCCAACTCCCGACATCTTTTGACAGCGTATCCGCACTTAATTCTGACCGCCTGTACACCTAGCTCTGAGGAGCTGTTTGGTACTGAAACCATTGTCAGTCAACAACATTCTTTTTTTGCAAGGATGTTTGAAATAGTTCGACAGAAAATAGCCTACTTCATTTCGTCAGTAGGGCAATATGATTTTCGTTTATGTTGCTTAGAAACTTGAGTGATAGGCTTTGTCCTATTTAATTCATGTTATTTATATTTCATATTTTTTTTCTGTGACATTTTTTTTCTCTGCTGACAGTACAATGTTAAAATAGCCTAATATTTATACTGACACGAACACAATTTTTGTATAGCATTTATAATTATTATAGGCTACTCCAATCTCCTTCTTTCCATTAGAGACATTTGAATGTGAGATTATGGAAACGAGATCTAAATTTTGTGGACCCGTCAGGTCGGGAAATAAAGCGGGTGAACACCGAGTGTATTTTAAGCGGTTGCTGAATAGAACCTTGTGGGAGCGGGACGAAAAAAAACAGTCCCACGCAGACCTCCTTAAACCTTAGGTGTGTATGTGTGTGTCCCCGAATAAATAATAATAATAAAAAAGGAATAAAGTTCAAAAGTCGGACTGTACGGAATGAGGCATGATTGCTATTCACACCTTTATTAAAATGGCTGTAATATGTTACCACAATAGTAGCCTACTTGATCTGTTTAAAATGGTTTCCTTGATATATGCATAAGGTGTTAAATTAAAACTTAAAAATCAAAATTTAAATTTGTCTAATCCAGTAATTCATTTTTTCTATTTTTGATCTGAGCACAATCAGAAAATCAGAAAACCCGTCCTTATTTTTTTTTTTTTCATTTCAGTTTAGGAAATAAATAATGGAAAAACAAGTCGTTTTTCATCTTTTTATTTTTGGTTTTAATTTGAAAAAAAAAAAAAACGATTGAATGAATGATCCACGGACGGTGACGGACCCATCATATTCCGCAATTATAGGCCTATATAAGAGTATTTAATTTGTATCCATAGGCCTACTCTGTGTAGCTGGCCCGCCATCTACTGGCTAAAAAAAATATTGGCCCGCGGCCAAAGTTACTTGCCGACCCCTGCTCTACACAGTATACATGACTAGTTGAGTAATAGAGGTCTAAAGGAAGCCATGATTTGGCTAGTATTAGGTTTGTCTCTCCCTGATCGGATGCATTTCTTAGGGGACGTTTACATAATACGCACTGCTGCATTTTCAAAAGTTGGTTTATTTTTAGCATCTTAATAAAATGTTTAAAAAAAACTGTGCAGGACGCGATACGACATCCAAAAGCAGTTGTGCAAAATAATTTGCAGTTTAAGCAAAGTCTAAAATCTTAATTAAAAACATATTAAAAAATTTAGTAGACATCCTTTCACACAGACTAGCACACTTGTCATGAATAGTAAACGGGAAAGACTGTTCTATAAACCCAGTTATGAAATTATTGAGCGTGTGTGTGGCAACTAATAGTGACAGTGAAGAGACTTGTGAAATGAGCCATGTCAATGCAGCGATCTCCAGCTGAGAGTGAAGTTACACATCAGATATCTAATGTACTGTAGTTACACCTTTTGTGGCATGACCAGCAGGATTCGATTCTGAACGGCCCGAAACAAGCATGTGAACACAAACGCTTCTAGCTACACAAACCCAAACTGATCCATCATTTCATCCCAAAATCAGTCCACAAATTCAGTGCACAACGCAAATGCATGTAGCATTCTCAGCACTATAGTAGTGGGCATTGGCACATCCAGTTTTTGTATAGTGTGAAAAATTAAGGTCAGTAAATAAAAATTACAAGTGAATGATTTCCAAAGAGCTGGAAAACTCACCATGAAGAACACTTTTCTGCACCGAAACGGAGGAAAACAAAAATCTATACCAATTTTAAACCCCCATGTAGTCTAATAATATCCCGACAGCACCCATTTCTTACTTCTCCTACAATCAAACTCTATCTGGCATGTTTTTAATAAAGCAACGCTATCACATTCAGTTACCCAGGTCATGTTCTAACTCTCCTCCTCTGTTTTAACATTCACGAGACAAATGAACAGTTTAACATCGCTTTATCTCGTCTTGTCTCTTCCAATTCAGCCTCCAAAACATCTCATAGCAAGCTGTTCAGTTACACTAATGACTCTCAGTATGGGAGAAATAGCTCCAGAAAAACACACTCATGACTGCGCTGCACAGGCATAAATCAAAGGCATCATTTCATCCAGCCGGTTGGTGATTGTGATGTGTTTGTGCACCACTATGGAGGGGGAGGGGGAAACATCAGCAGGCCAGCCTGGAGAGGAAATGGTGGTTGCCTTGGAAACCCTAGGCTGAGGAAGAGAGGGAGCGAGAGACAGAGAAAGAGAGAGACAGGAAGGAAAGGAAGAACAAGTGAAGTGGGTGAAGAGAGTTGACCGAAGCATCGTTGTTTCGCAGTTTGTTTTTGTTTTGATTTGAGGAAAAGACGAGCTATGTGAAAATGTATATATATATATAGTGTATGCGTATTTACACACACACACACATATATACATACCTGATACATGCATACATACATACATACATATACATACATATATATATATATATATATATATATATATATATATATATATATATATGTTACATATATACAGTATATGTAAATACGCATACAGTATACACATTATGTATATATGCATACAGTATATATATATAATGACAATGACAATGAGTCTTTTATGTTCAAATGCAACAACTAGCTAATAACTAACTTCAAATAGGCAGCTAACTAACATTAGCAACTGCTGCCTAGCTTGCCTCCGCTAGCCGGCAAAAATCACAACCTTGCCTGTCGCAATATCTTGATATCTATCAAGATTTGGGACTGACAGCACCATTCCAGTTCAAACGTGTGGACTAATAAGAGACGTAAGAGAAATAATCCTAGTTAAGCTAGTAAACAAAGTGCTTTTTGTAAGCATTGTACGTTTACTCCACAGACGTCTCGGTGCATTACTGTCAACACATTTCTGTTTGTTTTTACAAACTGAGGTACAAGTCAAATTTGTTACATGATTTCGAAACACTGCTAACATTCCTGTCATTTACCTCCGACTGGAGACTGGTGCTTTCCACAAAATTAAAATGTTTCTCATTACGTCTGACTGAGTGAAAAAATACATTCAGAGTGCTTTAAACCAAAATAAGCCATATTGGTTCTTTCTATCTGGTTGCATCATACATTGAGATAGTACCAAGTCCCAGATTTATCAGGGAGGGTTTGTCTCCATGTCTTTCCTGTAACACCCCACACAACAATAACAACTTCCTCGATATTGCAGGTTGGCTCATTTTAGCTGCAAGTACCTTTCCTCACAGATCTCATAGCAGTTTGGAGAGCCATCAGGAAATAAACACAAGCAGTCAAAAGTTCTCCACTAACAAAAGCTCCATTAATATACAATCAGACCAGGAGAATGTTTTACAAGTAAAATATCACCAAAAACACATACAAAAAAGGACACTTCCTATGTCCTGACTAGGCACAATGTGACAAGCATTTTTTCTTTCCACACTAAATACAAAACTGCATAGAAAATAGTTGATGTTTAATGCATAGTCATGAAGGGCAAAATTTTGGACCGGTGAGATTTCATAGTGGGCGACAGAAACAGAAACCGAAAGATCATCAAAATGCCCTGCCGCTTGTCGACTGTTGCGGTCAGATGGCAAAGACAGCTTTTTTGGGTTGTAACTTATACATCTTACTATTATTGCATCACACCTGGCTCGGACATTCTGGAATAGGATCCTCATCGGGTTCATCACCATATTATTTTATGGATATGAAAAAGACCAACGCTAAGAAACCCAGACTATTTGGCAAGAGTTAAAATGGACTCTCAAAATGTTTGGATCACTCACACGGCACAGTCCGGAGGTAGAGGTTGTCACGTATGATTTGCTGAAGCTCGTGGTCCACTGAACCTTTCTGGAACCGTAGGTTGAGATAATGGCGGAGATCTTTATCTACAACACCTCCTGTAAAAGGTAAATAAAAAACACAAAGTAAATTAACTGGTAAATGCAGAACCTGAGATACCCCTAAAAACTTATATTCATTTAAAGTGTGTAGCTCCCCCTCATAATTGCCTCACAGGATGTACAGGCCTGTTGGTAAGGTAGGGTTAGGTAGCAAACAACAAATAACACAATCAATTAAATATATATATATATATAGTGTCTACAATAGACAACGTTGTTTGTTTGAATGAGCAAAGTTCCACAAGGTTCACTCTTAGGTCCTTGCAAATTCTGTTTGTTTTCAAGCCCTTCAGACACTTCATGAAATCCCATATAGAGCATGTGTCAGTTAGCATTAGCACGTCCCATTTGTTGAGTCTGAAGTTGTCACATTCATCCAGCTGACTTTTGTAGTTGGCTTCAATGGTTCAGTGACATTTACTATGCATAAATGTATTTCGCACAAATTGATTCCCTAAAGATTCACTTTACTGATTCATCCGACAGTCTGTGTTGTCTGACTTGTGTTTATCACATAGCTAGTCATCCAAATGTACCCTAACAACATCTTAAGCAAGAGGCACTGAGAGACACCAAGGCAAATGCTGAAAATAAAAGGTAGCTTGAGAACTTGTGCTTTCTGCCATTTCTAAGGTGAACAAAGGACAGAAAAATGACAAATCATGTCGCGCTACTGTGCCTCAAAAGAGGCGGCAGATCTACCATTTTTTTCCTGCTCCAATCATAACCTTGACCATTCGGCACAGCTGAGCATGGATACATTGGGATGCATGCTTGGAAATTCAAAGATCAAGCACACATTTGTGTGTGAGAAGATCCTTTGAGAATATAAGCATCTGGCACCTGCACACCATTTCACAAGTTCAGAATACATTACATCTCATTGTCACCGGTTGACAAAGGCAAAAACCTGGTACTCCAAAATCCTTTCTTAACCAGTTTTCCTTTCTAACATTACCATAATTCCCATATAGCTAGAAAAATCCTTATTGTCAAAAAATTCTATTAACAAATCTCTGCATGACATTGCATGAGTGGAAAACGGGGGGGAAAAATGCAACAATCAAGCTTGCACAGCTGTTGCGGCGGAAAGGACACACCGGAATACCGTCACACCATTCCAGGGAAATGACAAAAAAGAAACATCTCACAAGTAACATCTCTCCAGTCAGCAATCCTAAATAAATATCTCACTTGTCATCATCCATAATTATAATGGCTCTCTCCTCCCCCTCTTTCCAAAAAAGCTACTGTATCCCAATCACAATTCCAGCGGTCCAGATGATGTGCTCCTCTGTCACTAGCTTGGATCTACTCACCCCTTCCAAAATCCTTTTTGCTATTCCCCTTTATGCATTCAATCCCATTTTTTAACAAGTCCTTTATATGATCAATGGATGCAGCAATGATGGAGTCTCCCGTTCTGCAGCTAATTTAATCCAGAGGAGAGAGGGAACGCAGGAGGAGGAGAGGAGACGGAGTCGTCGACAGTCGGGAGACAACAGAGAGGGAAAAAAGGTTCTGCAAGAAGAGAGCCTATCACAATGAAGCCAGTATTCTCATTTGCTGGGTAGATAGTGAGGTCTGATATCGCCCCCTGACCGCAAACAACGGTACTGCAGTGGTTGAGGGCGAGTGCGCGTGATACAGATGCTTTTGGACACACCACCAAAAAGGCCAGCTTGTTCACACCAGATGCTTCCTGCTAGTTGGCATCGTGTGAACTTGTTGACCTTGTGAACACATCAGTGTCAAGAGTGAAGACGGCAAGTAGCAGCGCGCACTCTGAGAGCACAATGGCCAGCCAAGTCTAGCTGGAAATGAATAGTCTAATTAAAGATGACTTATGTCGGGGTCTCACAATAGCATTACCCTAAATAGGTCAATTATACACTTTGCCTACAAAGTAACACAGGTTAAGGAGTTATATTAAGATAATATATTTAATTATTTGATATATTATTTTAGTGTAATTAAATATATTATCTCTTCATATATATATATATATTAGTGCTGGGCAACGATTAACCGCGATTAATCGCATCCAAAATAAAATTTGTGTTTACATAATGTGTGTGTACGGTGTATAATTATTTTGTATATATAAATACACACATATGCATGTATACATTTAAGAAAAATGCGCATGTACAGTATATACTGTATATATATATACAGTATATTTATACATAATTGATATTATATATAAAAAAATAATATATAAATAACACATTTTTCTTAAATATATACATGCATATGTGTGTATTTATATGTACAAAATAATTATACACTGTACACACACATATATTATGTAAACACATTTTGGATGGGATTAATATCTGTGATTAATGTGATTAATATTATATATATTAGTGCTGTCAAAACGTTTAATCGCGATTAATCACATCTAACATAAAAGTTTTTATATACAAAGTCTCTCTCTCTCTTTATATATATATATGTGTGTGTGTGTGTATATAACAGTTATGTCTTCATTTAGTTTGTCTTGTTCAGTTCATTTGCCCTCATTGTTTCTTGATTAGTTACCATTCACACCTGTTTCTGTTCTCCCTGATTACGTTCTCCTTCTCCCTCATTAGTTCCCTTATGAAGTCGCCCTGTTTTGTTCAGTCCAAGGGTTGGTGATTTTATGTGTTACCCTGTGAGTACTCTTTGTCTTCCTGGAATAAATATCACTTATTTGGATTATCTTCGTCTTCGTTTTCTTGTCACCTGCCTTGTTAGCAGCGTGACAGAATCACCGACTGCAAAAAAAAGTGAAAGTTTAGTGATGTTTTGCCAGCTCTTTTGTTTTTCATTTTTTTTATTTGTTATTATGGATATCCCCGCTGTCCTCCTATGTTTTGAGCAGGGGGAACTAACCTAAGAGGACCACACAGGGATCTTTTCGAATTTGCCCATTTGACTCACTACCCGGACGACTGCCTCTGTACTTTCTACCATGTGCGCTTGAACACCATGTGCAGAGCGCAGTCGTCCGGGGAAGGTCCCTGGGGTAATTTTGCTGTATTTGTGGAGTGGGTGCTGGTGAGCTGTAAATCACCATTTATCAAACCCAATCCAACCAGGCTTTGTTAGTACCATGATGCTGATCATCAACTTTCTGTCAACTTTGATCCTGAGTTTAGGTGTGACATCAGTAGCGAACAGCCAATCACATGCTGAGAAAGAGTGAAACTGCAATTTCACTTCTCTCTTCTGTAGAATATTACGAGATTGAAAAATATTAAGAATTTAAACAAATTTACACAGCAAGAAGAAAATAGCTGTTTATGAAACACAACAACTAAAAGAAAAAGTCTTGCTATATCAGTGCAAGTAAAAGTTAAGTTAGTTTATACATTTGATAAAGGTATAGAGAGAATTGAACATTTAAGCTCACATGTTATAGCTTTATCTATTGATTCTAAAGTGTATTTATATTGCCTTCATATATTTATTCATTTAAACTGTGCGTAATAATAATTGATAAACTAAAATTGTACGTGTGATCGATTAATAATTAACTAAATATTATCTAAATCATACAAAATTATTATTGCAAATAAGCATTACTAAAAGCCAGACAATTTTGTCTTTACAAATCATTTGCAATGTGTGACCTTTAATTTAGAGAAACAGGTGGAGTGACTTTATCCTTTCCTCACAGCTGATTGGTCCAAGTTCGGATTGCAACCTCTTACGTGGAGCATAACCTGCCCCGGACCAGGTTAGCCTTGGAGCATTAGTTACTATGGCGATGAAGACTGCTAAAAGCCAAACCACTTTCATGGTGCCTAAAACCCAGGGTTGGCGCAAACTAAACTGAAACATCCCTGGCTAGCCACCTAAACCGGCTTCATGGTATAGGCTCCTGGAGTCACACTAAATCTTGAGACATTTTAAAGACCCCATAAAATCTAAAATACATATTTGGTGATTTTTAAGGCATATTTAGAAGGTCCAAAAAATTTTTT